>NC_056737.1:1719285928-1719380928 GCF_019279795.1 Protopterus annectens
ACACATATAAATCCCCATATGTAGATAGTGAGAAGGAGATATAGAATCAGTGGATGTAAATATGAGGTAGATATAGTGGTCTAAAAGATGTAGAATGTAGTCAGGTGTCGGGGGCTAAAGTTAGTCAGGATTAGTACAGGGGCACAGCCATTGTGATTTAAGGTAGAGTTTAAGTTTCTTTTTAAAGAGAGATTTTGAGGGAATAGAAGAAAGTTCATAGGGGCGGAGGTTCTAGTGTTTTCCAACAGTGTTAGAAAAGAGGGAGTCTCCAGCTTTGTTGTTTGCTTTGTCAATATTTACAAGAAGTTTGTGTGCTGATCTTAGGGAGTTTAGGTTGTGGTAGGGGTGAATAAGAGTAGATAGTATAGGTGTTTTGTTAGGTTGATATAGAAGTTGATGGGTTATGCTTAGTTGATTATTTTTTGTTGTTGCTGAAATTCTAGCCAACCTAGTTGTTTTAGATTAGTACAGTGGTGAGTTCTAAAAGGGTTGCCTGTGGCAAATCTGGCTATGCTGTGGTAGGAGTTTTCTAGCTTAAACAGATTCTTTTTTGATAAGTTAGTATAAGTGGGTGAGGCATAGAGAAGGGGTGAGATAAGATGTGAGTGGGCAATAGTGGGTTCTAAAAGGGTTGCCTGTGGCAAATCTGGCTATGCTGTGGTAGGAGTTTTCTAGCTTAAACAGATTCTTTTTTGATAAGTTAGTATAAGTGGGTGAGATAAGATGTGAGTGGGCAATAGTTATTCTAGAATCTGGAGTGAGGAAAGGTTTGATTTTGTAAAGAGAGCCTATTTTTTTATTAATATTTTTCAAAGTGTTGCTTATGTGGGTATCGAAGTTAAGGTTGTTGTCAATGGTAACGCCTAGTAGTTTTGTAGTATAATCTTGTGATATAGGTGTGGCATTTTTAGATGTTATTGTAAAGTCTATGTGGGGAGATTTACTGGAAGGTGTGAAGAGGAGGAGTTTGTTTTTTTGGGGGGTTTAGTAGGAGACAGCGTTGAGAAAACCATTCTTCTACAGAATTAAAAATGTGTTGAGTAAGGGAGTGAAGTTCAGAGACAGATTTTGCTGAGCAAATTAGTGTAGAATCATCTGCGTATTGTATGCATGTAGCTTGAGGGACTACTTGTTGGAGGTCATTGATAAATAAAGAGAATAGAAGGGGGCCCAGAATGGACCCTTGGGGGACACCAATGTTAACTGGTAGCTGGGAAGATAGAGTGGAGTTCCAGAGTACTGCTTGATGTCTATTATTTAAGTAGGATTTAAACCAGTTAATAGGTTGAATTTCAAGTGACAAAGATTGAAGAATGTGTGTGAGTATTTGGTGGTTGACCATGTCAAAAGCCTTGGACAGGTCTAAGAAAAGTGCTGAGGAAAGGGTGTTTTGGTTACGATATTTGTTGATAGTGTCTGTAAAGGAGAGGAGGGCAGTGGTGGTACTATGGGAAGGTATAAAACCGTGTTGGGTATTGGAGAGTAAGTTATTTTGAAGAAGATGGTCAAGCAGTTGCTTGTGTATACATCTTTCCATAATCTTAGATAAGGGAGAGAGTAGAGCAATAGGGCGGTAGTTGGAAATATCAGTTGAAATGAGAGAGATGCAGAGATGGCCATAAAGTGTAAGCTGATATCACACAAGAGTGTAATCTTGGTACGATAACCCTTGCTACGAATTGGAATAAAACAGTACATCAGGATCAAAACCAGACAAGAGCAAAGCGTTACTTAGGATATTTTTTTCAGTATCAATACATTTGCAAAAGAGCCATTCAAGAGGTTAGTCCTACCATAGGAGAAGGGGTCCTGTTTTTTAGTCCCAAAAAAGACAAATGTCTAGCCATTATTTGATGTAAGCATCCTAAAAAAACATACATTGCAAAAGAAACCTTTGCACAGTTAGTGTAGCATGTCTTACCTTGTCCAGCAGATGGAGACTGGTGTTTTTTGGACCTCTAGTGCAACCAGACTTTTGAATTGAGTTAACTGTTTTGTCTGTGTAGACCTTGCACTGGATACATCATTTTAATAAAAGCACATAAGTAATCTGTGCTTTGCAATTTTTAAAAGGCTATCTTTGTTATTTCATAAAGAAATGTATTGATACTGAAAAAAATATCCTAAGTAACGCTTTACTCTTGTCTGGTTTTGATCCTGATGTACTGTTTTATTCCAATTCGTAGCAAGGGTTATCGTACCAAGAATACACTCTTGTGTGATATCAGTTTACACTTTATGGTCAATAAACCATAGTTTATTCATCAGAATGGTCTGCATGTAGCTTTCAGTACTTTGATTCTTGGTCAGCATGTCCATTATTTTTTGACTCATGTTACATGTTCCATCCAAAAATGTCTAGTTCTGAATTAGTTTTATGAGATATTTGCCTTAAAAGACAAGAAGTGTAACTGTACCGTTATGTTTAATTGTCCTTGGTTTAGCAGGAGTAAGGTCCAAATCTCCCCTCCCCCACTCGGGGTGACCATCATGCTACTCAGCCTCTCTGCTTCTTTTATTACTTCATTTGTTTTCTTCACAGACAAGATCCATATGGCCAACTCATTCCTCCTGAGAGCCGGAAATGAGCAGAGCCATCACGTCTTTGAGGGTAGGAGGTTTTGTGCTTTAAGGTCATAATCCTATGCAGTACCGCCTCATGTTATAGTATGTTGTGGGGGTCAGAAGGGGCATCACTCACTTCCATACTTGGTGTAATCCCTCAAGACATCTTTGCTCCCTGGAAGGGAGCGATTTCCTGTCTCCACTGGGGATCAAGCACCCAGTCACGTAACATGCGTCTGGAGTATTTCTCCCCGGGCCTCCGCTGAAAACAGGATCTGTGGAACCTAGTCGGACTTTCCTGTTCAACAAATGTTAAATAAATAAAATGTCTCTCTTCAACAAAGGAAGGTGAGCTGGCAAAGCCAAATCACTCCTCTCTTCCTCCATGCTATCTCGACCAAGTGCCTAGGCCACTATTCAAACTGTCTTCACCTGAGCCATAGACAAGGCTTTGTTCTTGTACAGCAGTAGAACGAAGTCTTTTTTTTTTTCCTGCTGCGATGGAAAAAGCCACTTATTCTGCATCTTTAATGTTTTCTGTATTAAGAAAACATAACTTTTTAATATTTATGCAGTCTTGCTGTAATTGTAAATCTTTTTTAAATGATTAGCAAAGATACTTTAAGATACAGCTCAGAAGGGCATATTTCTTCATCTTGTTTTAAGGAGCGGAAGATCTATTTTTCTTTTCCCAGCTACTTGACAGAGACTGATTGGGTTATGTTTGCCTTTTTGATGCATTTTCCATAAAATATTACTTGCTGAACTTAAACCGTATAGCTGTAGCTCTGTTTGTTTTCACCTGCAGTGTGTTGAATCCCAGCCATCTATTTCTTACGACTGACTGCTGGCAACTTTGCTGATGCTTTCTGAGCTCCTTGCCTTTTCCTTTTTTTCCCTAACAGTGCTTGACAGCTCACAAATGAAAGTAATCAATGGCCAATCAATGTGGAATTGAAAAGAACTGACTTTGCTTATAGCATAGAAGTGTCTCATCTAAGGGGAAGGGTCTTTATTGTTGCAATTATCTTATTCATAGTTGATCAGTTGCCAACATGACTCAGAGAGTGGGTAATAATTTATTTTATTTATTTTATTTTACATTTGTTGACCAGGCAAGTCTAACTTGATATATGTCCATTTTCAGTAGAGGCCCGGGGAGAAAAGCTCCAATGGAATATTACATGGTTATACAGCAATAAGCAATACATGATTAGAATTAATAAACAAGGTTAGTTATTATGTACAACTATGATAGGAGCAAACAGAGAGAAATACAAAAGTGTAAAAGTCTAAAACAAAGAAATAATAATAATAAAAATCTTTTTTTTTTTTTTTTTTTTTGTGGTCATACTGTGCATAAGAGATAAAATCCTTTACATAGATATAATGTAAAGGAAAGTTGTAAGGGTAAAGGGTGAGAAAAGAGACAAAGTAAGGGGAAGGTTAATCTGGGTTGGTACAGGGGCAAAGCCATTGACTCTTGAGATGTATAATCAGTTGTCTTTTAAAAAGTGAGAGTGTAGTCAAGGATGTGATATCAGAGGGTAGTTTGTTCCACCTTTTTCCAACAGAGTTGGAAAAGAGGCAATCCCCAGCTGAGTTATTAAGTTTGGGGGTATGAACCAGTAGTTTTTTAGAGGAGCGTAGCTGTTTCATGTTATTGTAAGGTGTTACAAGGTTAGAGAGTATTGGTATTTTACTTGGTTGGTAAAGGACTTTGTGAGCTATTAAGAGCTGTTGAAGTATTAATTTGTTAGGAAATTCTAGCCAGCCTAGTTGTCTTAGGTTCAGGCAATGGTGAGTACGAAACTGGGATCCTGTAGCAAATCTAGCAATATTGTAGTAAGATGTAGCAAGTTTCTTAAGGTTGCTTTTGGAGAGATTAGTATAGATACGGGAGGCATATAGAAGAGTTGAGATAAGGTGAGATCTAGCTAAGATGGTTCTTGTTTCATGTGTAAGGAAGGGTTTGATTCTGTAAAGGGAACCAATTTTTTTGTTAACTACTTTTATTGTGTTGTTGATCTGTGAGTCAAAGCTTAGATTATTGTCAATTATTATTCCTAGTAATTTTGTAGTTGAGTCAGGAGAAATGAGAGTGCAATCAGTTGATGTGAGAGAGAAATTAAGTGGTGTACCTTTACGGGAAGGTGAGAACAGTAACAGTTTGGTTTTCTTGGGGCTGAGGAGAAGGCAACGATCAGAGAACCATTTTTCAATTGTAGAAAAGAAACACATGCAAGAAGAATGCAAGGAGGTTTGCATGCAGAGCATGCAGGCAGTGTAATAACACACAGCACATGGATTATTTCTGCAATGAAAACCATGTGAGACAGCCCTCTTTCCAACAAGTCTTTTAATTTACCTGCATGAAATTGAGGAACATGGCTTTTAAAAGTGCTTCATTCAAGCCCCTCCTGAAACATGCGTTTACACAAGACTAATGTTTTATATATCGGTAATAGAGTAGTAGACCTACTGTAACTTTGTCCATTGTGCCCTTGTACTGCTATTATTGTTTAAAAGAGTAATGTAAGGCTGACATTACTTGTGCACAGTACGCATCTGTTGTACTGAGTGCCGTGAAGTATTCTGTCTATCCGCAAGTGTTCTCATACTACATAACTTGTATTGTCTTGAGACCAGACTTAACTGTGCTCGGTGTGCTGTTCAGTTATGCACAGGTCTAATGCATATTTGACCTCAGTAAAAGTGTTAGTGGACATCGGGATGTAGTCAGCAAGAAAAATCTGTAGGGACTGTTCAGAATTCTCAACTTTGTAGCTAAACCATCACACACACACACACACACACACACACAGACACACAAACCTTTCATCATTCTCTGACTGGTGATGTCACAGAAGGATCATAAACAAAGGACGGTCCCATCTCCTGAGTTCTTTCCTGTTAATGGTTGGGTCAGCCTCCATTCAGTAAGTGCATGGCACTTTGTGAAGGCATTCTTGTAATTTATTTCACTGTTAAGCGTAATATATGCCTTATGTAGGGGTCTGCTTTCACCTCGTTTATGGTGGTCAGTTTCCTAGTTGTCACCATTCCACCATCAGTTACATTCCTGTGTAATAATAAAGTATGGTCCTAAAAAGGTGTGCCCCAACCCCTGATTTCTAAATATATTATCTCCCTAGTTGAATCTACTCACAGAAAAAAAAATAATTGCATTTCTTTTACTGAGTTTTTGCATCCTTGCAGGACGTACGTAGAGATTATGGGTGTGGGGGCAGAGGAATAGATTTTAATGGTAGAGATTCACTGTTAGCCATATGTGAGGGTCTCCTGTGTCTTAGGGTGGATGAAGTTCATTTACCCCACTCAGTTTGAGTGGTGGCACTGTGTGATCCTAAAACTAAGCCAAAATTAGACCCTTGTATAGTAGTGTGTATCCTCAGAAGGATAGATTATAGAAGCACAGATGTAATTTTATCGCACCAAAGGGCTTGCTGAAATTCATGTGAGTGGCAAACCTTTCATCTGTTTTTTCTTTTGACATTTTTCCCCTGCTACCTGCCAACTGTCAGTCCTTCTCTTGGTCTACTGGCTTGTTTACTGCCTATACATTGGGACAAGCACTTGCTCACACTGGCAAAGATTTAGTTAACTATGAGGATTATTTTATTTACTTATTTTTGTACACTACCTTATCCCCACTTTCAATGTCCAGTAACACACCCAGGGTTTGGTGTGCAGTAATCTTCATTAAGGATATATGTATGACTTACTTCCATGAGTGATGTAATTCTGAATAGTGTGATGCATCTCCATGCTGAACAGTGGAACTGTAAACCTCCAGTTTTAGTGGGAACACTAATCCTTAAATTGAACCCAGTCTCAGGTCTAACCTATAACCTCCAATGACAGTGACATGTGCAAGCATACAGAAATGCATTTTAGTAACTGCACTTTTATTCATGGTGAGATTTGATCAAATGGTCTTGAGCGAGTGGCTTTTAGCAACACTGCCCTTGATCATCTATCTGGAAGGCATGTTTGATAACACTGGACAGCCCCATGTATGCAGAAGTTATGAACCTTTGATCTCCCTGAATTACTGCTGGTATGGCACCTTGGCATTCGTGAAAATCTACTGCCAATCATTAGCGGACTGGAGTTCCGCTGTGGCGACCCCTAACTGGGAAAAGCCGAAAGACAACAACAACATGGTAGGTATTAATGGAATTCAGAAGAGCAGTAAAGTTCACAATTTGTCTCCCTGGACATATAGAGAGAATTGGCTCCTAAAATTCCCTCATTACTGTGTTATCTTTGGAAATCATGGCTTGTTTCATCATGTCCTTGTTCATACAATGCGTTTATTTCATACCAGGACAGCAGAGTTTATATTTTATGTGATGACTGAAAGTAGATTATTTAAGCAACTATAACAATAGGTAAAAAAGTTTTTCAGTTACGGTTTTCACCCATTTCATCAAAGGTTGATTGCTCCAAATGGAGATTTTATTTACCCTCCAAGTGCAGTGAGCCAGAAATTTATTACGTAAGTACATGGGCCATGAGCATGGTCCCCTGTATGATAAAATGTTTGAGGTACAAGAAAACAGTTTTACTAATTGGATACAAGATGTTTTTGTCACATTTTTCAGTTAAAGTTGCATTTGAACAATTTCACATTATAAAATAGGTAGTTAACCCTTTGTGTTGTTGTGAAAGCACGTTTAACAGAAGCATAATAATCTTTGTTCCTTCTTAGGTTCTTGTTCCCTGATCTTCCAGAAGAGGGCAGTGTAATTACTTGCACAGCATCTGAGGCAGATGCACATCCACACCTGTATTTGCAGACTTCAGTCAAAGACTCTGGCTCTGAAAGCCCAGTATTTGGGTAATTTTCCTTTGTTGCTCTTTATATTAAATGTTCCTAATTATGCAATTGAATATGAACCTTTTTCATACATATCCGCTTTTCCAGCTAGAATTCTCAGTAAATGTTTACTGCTTATTTAGCTGGCAGAGAAAAAAAAAAAAGAAACAAACAAATAAGTTTAATTTTAATAGCTACCTCACAAAAGTTTTGTAGGTTTTGGTTCTGCAAACTCTGAGCACATTAGTGTCTGTGTGAATGCCTACATGCATATAAAAAAGTTATGCCTGGAGAGAAGTTGTATAAGAAAAGGAATAAAATTTAAAACCTGTGTCCAAATTTTGTGTAAGTAATCTCTTCTGGGAGAATAACCTACCTACCTACCTACATTTGCAAAGCGTAATAGAGTGGAAGGTAAAGGGGGATAAATCCCTGACTATGTTCTAGGTGTCCAGAGTTTGACTAGTTGCTTGAACACTTGATGACATGGGGAAAGAGGATGAGTGGGTCAGATATGACTACAACAACTGCCACTAGCATTTCATGGTGTGGCGATGCAGAGGAGTGACCTGGCAGGTGGATTTTTGAACTTACCAAACCACTGATGAATGATATCCTTCACAGCAAGTGTGGATAAGCATGCAGTTGCAAGACAAGGGCATTTGTGGACCACTACAGTATTGAAGTTTACATGTCACCTTCCTCCCAGGGATTGGAGTTATGTTGTACAGAATGCTTTAATTTCTGGGATACTACCAAGAATGCAACGCACCCTTTTGACTGACTGAATTGTTCCCATCAACCCAAACAGCTTTTGCCGTAGCATCAGGTGGAATGAATGGACACTGTCTGAGTGGCAGGAGGATTGATGGTCAGCAGGCATGGTGGCTAAAATCACCTAGAAAAATGTATGTATTTGTTTAATTTTGCTTTTTGCATTTATGGAATAAATAGTAAAGTTGTGTACTGGAGCTGTGGAGAAACCAGATGAGATCTTTGGTGTATTTGTTTAACCTCTGTAACTCAGTCATACCCAGCAGGTGTGGAATGCTACATATCTTGCAGCCAACATGCATCCTTGGATTACCAAGTATTTTCTGAAAAAACGTGTTAAAAAATATTATCCAGACAGATATAAATATCTTGCAAACAGTAAATCTTTTCTCATTGATGCAAGTAGCAGTGTTGTTCAGTAAAACTTTTCTTTACAGTGGTAATAGTCAATACATTCAAATTCTTTATATCAGTACAGTAACTTTTTTTAATATTTTTCTCTAAGTTTTCACGACTGTTTGTACTTTGAAAGCGACTTTAGTAGCATAGAGGGATGACACCCTGACTGTAGCCCAGACAAACCAGGATCAGTTATTGACTCTTGGTGACTGATGCATGGATGAAGGGCATACTTATCCTGGGATAACAGGGCCATGGTGGTGCAAGTGGACCACTCTTTAAGCACTAGCGGAGGCCAGGGCTTGGAGCAGTTGTGAGGCTGAGAATGTGAGAAGGTCAAAGATCCAGGGCCGCTTCAAATGCCCAAGGAAGATGCTTCCTAATATACCATGCCTGATTGTCACCCCAGCCTGACAGATACAAAGTCACCATATGGGAGCCAGGACTTGTAAAGAGAAAAGCACTGACCTGTAGGAAAACATATATAATGCTGCTGGTTGGTAGCTATACTCTGTGGTTCCACTTTCCCTAACACAATGACAGCCAAGTCAGTCCCATCCCGGGGGGGGGGGGGGAGTACCTGGGGGCTGTAGAGAGGAGCATTAAGAACAATACTGAGCAGCCTGAGCTGAGCTGGAGACGTGTTAAAGGGTGACAAAAGTAAACTTTTCTTATTTGAAAACCATCAAACCTTTACACACAGTATCAACAGCAGTTTTCTTAAGCTAGGCTTGAGATTTCATGCAAGCAGTTCCTTTTTGAGTGCTTATTTTTGAGATGATTATACAATATGAAAGTTATACCTGTTTGCATAACTAAATAACTGTCCAGTAATTGGTGCAGAAGGTTAAGGCTGTGAGCTGTAGTCCCTGTGGTACAGGGTTTGATTGTATCAGCTCTCATTTGCCTACTGTGTGACCTTAAGCAAGTCACTTACCCAAACAGTGCTTGGAGGCAACTGGGAATTTGGGCTGGGCTTCTCAATGGTCCTCCGCAAGCCTGGTAACCACTTGTGAACCTAACAACATAAGTATCACTCATCTCTTAGTTTGTATAACTTACAGTGCAAGTATCACAGACTCTTTCAACATATCTAAGGTTTTTTCTTGGTTTTTGGAATAGTAATGTACATATGGTAGAACTGGATATCTTCATAATGACTAAAATCTAACAGTGCCTCCATTGTAGTGCATTCTGCAGGGGCAGTAACAATGTTTTTTTCTGTTTTTCTATGATATTTACCAATATATCCCTTATTAACATGTACTACTTTATGAAAATGTGTGACAAACA
The DNA here is from genome assembly GCF_019279795.1 of Protopterus annectens. Classification (NCBI taxonomy): domain Eukaryota; kingdom Metazoa; phylum Chordata; order Ceratodontiformes; family Protopteridae; genus Protopterus; species Protopterus annectens. The sequence goes on from NC_056737.1 coordinate 1,719,295,803, forward strand.
AAAGTTAACACTCCTATTGCAGAGCACTCCAGACAAATAATCTTGGTGCAGCTTTGTTTCTTATACTTTATAAATAGGTAAGTCACTTGGTTAAGAAAGCCTGCTCCAGACAGTGTCATGAAAGCATAAGGAACTATGGCTGTCAGATTAGAGGCATATTAAAAGGGTGCTATAGGTGTGTGAATGTATTAATTAAGTAAAACTCAATTGCCAGTTTTAGGAGGTCATTTTCCTTGATGTGATTAAATGCATTTTTTGTTTAAAGCAGTCATGTGGAATTTTGGTAGTCCACCCCTTATTTGCAGGTTTCAGTTTGTAGTGTATTAACTTTAGCCCACCATCTTATATCACCAGACCTTTGCACTCACTGGTGGCAGAGTAGATGGATCAGTTCAAAGACATATGACATTGTTTTGTATGTAAAAGTTAAGTTTTAAAACAGATTTGCACTGCATTGCTTCAGCATACTAACACGTTAGAAAACATGTTATTGTTCCTGAATGCTGGTTTACTTAAAAGATGGACTTCGGCAGTATGGTTAGATAGAGAGAGGTGTAAAAATGTAAGGTAGTATACTGCGTGTTAAGCTATGGTGATAAGAATTTGAGAACAATGGTTTGCCCCTCTCATGGGACTGTGTATTATTTGTTTTGTTTCACAATGTGTTTCCTCTCTAATGCTGCATACATTTTTTTGTATTCTGTCAAAAATGCAGTCTGTACTCTGTTGAATAAATGTGTATGATGTTTATGCAGATTGAGGCAACAGTGGTGTTAGAAAGGTGAAATCTTTTTTTTCTTGAGTCATGGCTGTAATTATTAAACAAGTAGTACATGTTTTTCAGTCACTTCAACTGGTGTGAAAATAACAGCTCTGTTTGCTTAGAGTTTGCTTTGAAGCATTAATTGTTACTACAAAGATTATTTGCTGAGTGTTGCTATTAAGTCCTCTATAAAGCCAGATTCTTTACTTGCAGAACAGAGTTACATTTGACTGTACTAAGGGGTTTTAAGATCATGGTTTTGTACTTTCAGACTAAAACTATTCAGAAGATAAATAGCACTGAACAGATGCAACAGTAAACGTCTAACTTATAGTAATATATTTTTTAGAAATTTTGTAACATTTGCATTTAAAAGAAAAATGTTTACAGCAGAAGTTTGACAGACTTTATTTGCCAAAATCGAAATTGTGCAAAGCATTCAAAGTGTTTGCGTTCTCAACCATTTTTAAGAAGCACACACACACAGTCTTGCAGAATGAGGAAGTGGTATCCTCTTTGTGTTGCTCTGATTAAGCATTTTTAGCTGGAGCATCATGTACTTAAGGAGGAAGTGGTACCATCTTACTTTGAGAATACCTCTACTTGCGGGTAGTGTGACAGCAACTTCTTGGGGGGCCCTGTTCTTGGCACAGTTACCAGGCTTTTAGCTTCTTGCATTACAGAGTGCTTGAATAGATGAAATCTCATTTATTTTAGAGCCTTACTCAAAAGTTTGTTGCAGTAGAAACTAACACAAAATATAAAGCATCAAAATGCAAACATGATGCAAATAAGTTTAACACTGGCCTGCAGTGCCAGTAGGCAATAACAAAACATAATATAAAACAGACAAATTAACTGCTTTCTAAATGTGAAGTAATCATTTCAAATGGGTCACACAAAAGTCTTTAATGACCTCTTAAATTCCTCCATGAGTGGCTTAATAGTCAAGATGGTTAATTCAAGACATAGCACAGGAGCAGCATCTTTTTGTTTCCCTCCCTGAGTGTTCCTAAGTAAAATCCTGGAATCACGAGCATTTCTTTGCACACAGAATAGATGAATATGGATGGCTGGTAAGGCACTAGCAGCTTTTTATTGTAGGAAGTATCAGGTCATATAGGGCAAGAATCCTATATGCCCTCCTTGACTTACCAGTAGCCAGTTTAGAGTGCACAGTAAGGTGTCACATAGAAGTACCAGTTGTCCCCAGTTAAAAGAGATGCTACAGTATTCTGCATCAGCTCTATACTACTCATGTCCTCCTCATCCATCCCAAAGTAGTGGACATTGCAGTAGTCCAGACAAGGAAATCAGACCTTAAAAAATCATAAACATGTCCTTTGTTGGAATTGAAGTTTTATCTGGACTTCATTTCTGTGATGATGATGATAAAAAACATTTAATAGCAGGTGACTCCTGGTCTTTAGTGTCTACCTATCTAGGCTCTTACCCATACGCTGAAATTTAGACACAAACTCTTATTTGTTTCCAAAATAGACAGTAATTGGAAAATACTTCAGCGCAGGGACTTCTGGGTCACACATATAGCCATTGCTGTAGTCTTCTCTGGATTGAGTCATTCATGACTATTCCTTATTTATTGTATTTGACTGGGTTTGTCCCATTAACCCTAATCCCTAGGGAGATATGAGGTGGTGTTGATACAAAGTAGGAGACATTTGGCTTTAGCACAGGGGAGGGCATATAGGTTATGTAATGATTAAGCTGGGACAGGCTGTAAAATAAGAAGACCATGGCCATACCTCTCAACCTGGAATCATCAAAAATCTGGACAAAGGCCCATGAAAAATAGGTACAAATCTGTATGCTGATTAACATAAAATTTGCATACACAATTATGTAACCCCACCCATTCCCAACAGAATTGTGGGATACCAACTTTTAAATGCAAACTGAAGAACAGACAACCAAAATATGATCATGAAACACAAAATAAGCAGCACAATAGTGTTTTATTTATATTAATATTTGAACTTGTGCTAAACTAAAATATTTTTTTTTATAAAAAGAAAATTACCTGCGGCTGCGCACCAGCCTTCTTCATTAAGTAACACAAAATGTAAACCAGAATGTATTCATTCTTTAAGCTATTGGGTTGAGCATTATTATGTCCTTGGCAGTCTACGTAATTCAGTACATCAAGGCAGAGCTATGTAGATTAAACATGACTGTATAGCACGTTTTTATAGCAGTCGAGTTTTAACAGTTTAAGTATGAAATGTAGTCAAACATATAATAATGTATTATTTATTTATTTAACATTTGTTGACCGGGCTAGTCTAGCTGGATATATGTTCATTTTCAGTAGAGGCCCGGGGAGAAAAGCTCCACAAAGAACAGACAACATTCAAAATCAAATTACAGTTAGAAAGCATTAAACTTCAGTTACAGATACATTAAAGTTTAGTTCAGATAAAATACACCACGTCCCCCATTTTGAAGTTTGAGGGGTTTTTTTTGTTTGTTTGTTTTTTATTTTTTATTTATTTTTTTTTATAGAGGGAACATATCAAGAAGGAAGAGGGAAATTCCTAGAATAGGATCTAAGTAAGGAGTTGGAAAAGAGACAAGTTATAGAAGAGAATAACATCTGGAATAGGAGAGAGTAGTAAAGTGGAAGTTGTGCTTCAAGTAGAGCAGGAAGCAGGTGGGATGTCTGTTAAATCTAGCTGGATAATCTAGTATAATCTGGATAATATAATGTTGTTATAGACAGTAGTTGAGATTAAAATTCTTGTTAACTTTAGATCTAAGAAGAAATGCATGTTAGATTCATTGTAGTCTGCACTAAATCAGGGGTCAAATCAAGCAAAGCACATAATGTATATCTACATTTTAATGTTTCATTGATATGGAGTTTTTATATTTAGACATAATTCCCTTCCTGCAGAGTGCAATGCTAAAGTTTACAGACTAACTTTATCCTCATTAGAGAGCACTAATATATGCTATTCAGAAATGTATGGATTACTAGATTTATCATCAGTTTTAGGTACATTTACACTGCAGAGAAGAAGTGTGTTGAGTTGGGCAAACTAATGTTATCTAATTTTCATTTCATTTACCATTTTTAATACTGTACAGCTATTCTGAGTAATCTGCATCTGTTTTTTTTAAGATTTATTACCTTGCAGTGGTTTGTAGTCATAAATAGAAAAGCAGAAGACAATCTGGTTAAGACGTTTTGGGACTGACAAAAAGAGGGCAAGAGAAAACAAGGGCATCTGGCAAAAGGTGGATGGATTGTGTGAGGGAAGACCTGTAAAAGTCAGGCATGACTGTTAAAGAAGGTAGGAGAGTGGCATTGAATTGAGAAAGATGGCAACAGTTGACACAAGATCCTAACCCCATGTAGAAAAATGGGAAAAGGAGAAATGATGAGTGGGAATGTTCCTGAAATATGAGTAGAACCCTGAACCATGGTGGAAGTGCTGTAAGATACTAACAATGGAACTGTACAGCAGTAATGGAAGTGCTGCACTTGGTAGCATGGGTCAGATATAAAAAATACTTGAAATATAAATGTGAAAGAAAATTGTTACTTTTGCATCTAATTTCACTAACCTTTAGACATATTATAAAAAATAAACATTGGTAATCAATAAAAGTTACCTGAGATACCCATTACATAATGGGTCCGTGTCAGATGGAAGAAATGCCGGATCACCGATGACCACATCACCGAGATGACATAGCCGAAAGCAGACATCCCCAACAACGATAAGTCAAAGTATTACAGAACGGAATACATTTCCGTTCCCGTAGTACACTCACAAAACACATCAAAATGTGTATAGCAGGGGGGAAAGCCCCCCCTGCACCTCCCACCCCCCCTACTTAAATGTACCAACTCCAAGATCGCACTACAGTGAAGGAATGGGACTAACTCCCATTCTGCACTACTCACCGTTGTTGGGAATGTCTGATGTCGGGGATATCATCTCTGTGATGTGGTCGTCAGTGATTTGGCGTTTCGTCCATCTGACGTGGACCCTACATAATACATCACCAATACCTGAAACACAGGAAGGTGTACTGTTTCAAATTGCACAAGTCCCAGAAGTGCAGAAAAAAGATACCTTACGAAAAATACATTGTAAGCAGATGATACGCCACTCTCCAACCTAGTTCTAGTACTGAAATATTGTTCTCTGTGATCACACAACCTTGTGTGAAAACGAAATACTCTGCTTTCCAGCAAAACCAAGAGAGTTTAAATGCATTAGTTGTAAGACCTCCCCACGAAGGGATTAAGCAAGTTGCCTCTCTACAAAAAAAAAAAAAAAAAAAAAAAAAAAAGCATTCCACAGTTTCATATCTACTTTCTGATTTTTGTCAATTTAATTTAATAATGATCACTATACTGCCTCTTCATATTTCCTGTTTTTGCATAAAAAAAGCTCCATTATCCAGCTCTTAAAATGTGTATGCCCAGTTTACAAATAGCCTTAGTAGTCAGTATCAAAAATGGGTATGAGAGTTAAGTTCTTATTGATTTTTTTTATTTTCAAACAGGGTGTTGTTTGTGTTGGAGAAACAAAACTCAAAGCTTCACCATGAATCTTTTAGCATGAAATGAACTCAGTCATAGCATTTAAACATTGAGAATCAGTCAACTAAAAAATCTGTTGTGAAGGCAATAATACCTGGCATGCACCACCACTCTGACCCGGGTGAGTCTGACGAGACTGCTGCTACACTGAAACGAGGCTTGCCTGTGGACGGGGTAGCCTTGCCGACTGTATCAAAGTCAAGCTTCTTAAAAAAAAAAAAAAAAAAAAAAAAAAAAGTCGACTGACCCACTCTAAACTAACTGACTCTGCTGTCTGCTCTGTAACTTGAAAGAAGCACTTGTCTTTAGCCAAATTCTGACAGGCTGCTTACGTCGCTGATGTCATCGCGCACACCTGTGCATATGATGACGTCAGCAGAAAATTGCAGAGGAAAAAACTTTAAAAAAAGCTGGGAAAGAATCAGTAATAAAGTGGGTCAATCTGGAATTCATGGCAACCCATTGTTTGGATCTCAAAACTGGTAAATGCCAAGGAATTCTGTACAATCGAGACGTATGACCATGACATGAAAATATTTTGTATAGATATACTATTGAGAGATGTCATAATCTGAAAGATGATTACAGCATTTGTATCTCTTATGTAAGATGTTTTTCTTTTTGAGCCTTTACAGAGGAAAATTCCCATTAAAAATTAGAGATATAAAATTGAACTTAGTTTCTTACATGACGATTCTAGAGTAGAGGAAACAATAAATTGTATATTTTTCAAATTTAAGGGATTAATTTGATTCTGAGAAGTTATCCCGTCTTACTGGAATTTCATCATTAAAAGACTTAAAAGAGAGGAATGTGATATATGGTTATTATAAGGGAATTTTAGGGAATGATGCAGTGAATGTCTGTGTATTAAAAACAGGGCAGTAAGAAATGTGTGGGACAAATTGTAAAATGAATGTATGTAACAGAAATAGTTGAGAAATAGATGCTTTATTTTAATACTTACAGTTTTTCTTTTGGATATATTTAATTCTAGCTAAACTTGTGAAAACTTGTGAATGCAAATAAAATGTCCTTATTCTTTCAGTAAGTGCCATGAAATCTTTTGTATCCAACTGAGCTACTACCATCGGGCAGATAGGACCTTAGTTTAGCATCTCATCTGAAAGTTAGTAGACTCAGTAGAGCAATGCTATTCTTTTACTGCTGTGTAGTAGGATAGACGTACATTTCTGAAGAAAGGCAATGTATAATTGGGTCATCATGTAAGTAACACTTATACCCCAAACCTCACCTTTGAATGATACCATGTAGTGGAAGCATATACAACACAACAACAGCAGAACCCAGTATGGAGCCCTAAAGACCCCCCCCCAGCCCACAGTGGTACTTCTGAGAGGAATTATTGACATGCGTTAAGTATCCCTTTGGGTACACCTTATCATGCAAGAGATGAACCAATGAAGAGCTATGGAAGGTAAACCCCAGTATGTCTCCAGATGCTGCTTTAGGATTGTGTGATCTACAGTCTCAGATGTCATGAAGTCATGTAGGTCATGTATTATGCAATTATAATGAACTCTTCCAACCAAGAGGGCAGTAATAACTGTTGATGACAGTGTTTTAATGCTTCATTTTCATGAAGTCAGAACAAGGCGGTCCAAAGACTTTTGATGGTATTCAAGCTAAACTGTAACCACATTCCTAGTAAACTTTCCAGTAAAAGGTAGATTTGACATGCACCAGTAGTTTGCAAGATTCTTCTGAGGTAAGGATGGCTCCTTAAGGATGAGTCTAATTTAAGTATATTAAAGCCTGTTTTAAATGTGTTGAAAATGCATCATTGGAAAAGATGCGGCAGTGTGGGAGAGTAAATGAGCTTGGCATATCCAGGCAGGGCATAATGATCGAAAGTATCTCCAGCCAGTAGGTGATGGAAAGCATGTTGAAGTTCACCTCCATGATATCTCCAGCCAGTAGGTGATGGAAAGCATGTTGAAGTTCACCTCCATGACCTAGGCATAGTCAATGTAAGTAAGCTTGCACCAGGTAAAAGTGAGGGTGTGTGAGTCTAATATCACAGGCATATCCTGTACAGATAATGTACATTTTTTTTCTTATAATGGGGTCAGTCTTGGCGAAAAAGATTTTTGTGTCTTCCTCACATTTGGAAGTTGAAAATGCCTTTTGGTTGATAAGACGAGCTGAATTACACACACGTTGCACAGCTCAAAGGAGCTTTGCTAGATGACTGAATACAGTGGATGTCTCTGGCAAAGAATATTGCTTTTTCATGAGAAAGTTCTACACAATAGTATACATAATGCTAATTAGTCTTGTTTGTCCTTAAGGAGATGGAGACCTCTCCATTTACATTCAAGCATGCCGCCAGTTTTCCTTGGGGAACAGAGTTCTTGATTCTGGCTGTTGCAAATTGAGAGAGGATGTGTGTGTTTCACGGCTGTAAGCTTTTAGGCATCTATAATCTGGGAGAGACATGAAGATATCTTCAGCCAATTACATTTCTCAGATTCATGTACTCAAACAGTTCAAGATTGGAAGATCTAATGGGAAGACACCATATTGAAATAAACCAGGTGATGGCGACACCATAAATCTGGTTCCATCACCAAGTCAAAGGTGAACTGCCTCTAGTAGTCCAGTAGCTATCCTTCATTACAGATAAAAGTGGTAATCATCTGAGCAAAATATGTCCATCTTCATATCCAAGAGGGAGTCTCTTGCCAGAGACACTGATTCATCATTGACCCAAGTGTTGACATCAACAAAAAGTGACCAGTTTCAATATTAACAACATTATGTTGATGATGAAATCAGTTAATGCTAAAAGTAATGTCCTCACATCACTGGGTAAATGCAAACAGGAAAAAATCCCCTGCACTTATGATGTATTCCGAGCATTTGTTGCTTCCACTGGGCAGCTAACTCGGTTGCTGCTTTCACCCCCAATACTGCTCCTCGTAGGCCACAGTATATCAAGTAAAGCAGACAGAACACCCTTTGCAAGATGGGAAACAAAGCTGGAATCCAACCAAGTTTTTGTTAAAAAAAAAATGATATATGCCTTTTTGTGACTAGGTCTGCTGTTTTAATAGGACTTCAAGCCAAAAGTCTCTGCAGCAGACCTGTGGTGATATGGAATCCATAGGTATCTCTACCTGACATGGAGGACTCTCTTATTAAGATGGGATTTCACCTCTGTTTGCATGTCATGGTATCGTATGTGATTTAGGAGAGCAGACCTATTTCCAGGCTACCCAGTTCATTCTTGATGTTTGTACAGTTTGCTTTTTAATTTTAGTTTTTCTTTTGAATTTTTGCATTCAGTGCTGAAGAAGCCTTAACCCCCCTTAATTTATCCTACATTTGGCACACCTTCAACAAGAACTAACTTTGTTGTTGCTAGTACTTTTTGAAGAAGTCGCACAGTGTTAAAGAGTGCCATAAATGCCGGAGACAGCCCATCTACTAGGCAAAGGATGAACAAGCAGTGCCACTAGAGATGGGTACCAAGCACAGGGATCACCAAGAGAGTCTCTTGTTCAGTCTTAAGCAGATTTGAGAAGGGAAGGTAAGGGAGCTAGACTCTAGACATTGATCAAAGCCTTATATGTTAGAGTCTGTAATTTTGGTAGTCTCTGCCCCATCCATCAGTTCTTCCTTGGCTAGTGGACTGAATTAGTTGTACACCTACCACCAGCTGATTAATAGGAAGAGGTCAACAGAGGTATTCTTATAGCTGCCACCGGGAGGGAGTGTGCTCTAAGGTTTGGATGTCACACTTCCCACATCAAACTATATGGCCATCCTGCTCAAGAGAAGTAGGCCTTGCGTTTCCAGATGAGTGCTGTAAAATTGCAGTGTGGGCATAGGTTCTTACCCACAATCAAATCTGAAATGGAAGAGGTTATAACCTCAGCACATTTTGACAAGTTGCAGCTCATTGATTTGCTGTTTGTCTTAGAAGATCACTGCCATCACGGGTTGTACTAGTATACACTGCTTCAACATTTGTGAGCTTTTTAGTTTCCTCCAAGTTTTTTGACTGTGGTATGGGGGAACAGGGGCTTATAGAGGCTTGCCCCTTTGCATTACATACAGCCATTTTCTCATCTAGTAAAAGCATCATTTACATTGTTCTGTTCTACCTTATGTGGATGTTACTTGAGCTTTCATGTTAGAACTAGGCTCGAGAAGATATATTCTCTTGCCTTTCCACATAGTCCTTTTCTCACCAACAAGTAACGAGAAGGTTTTTTCTACCCCGTACCACAATTAGTGGGCCTACTGTCATGCTTATATTATTGGACCTACATGCTATGTTTGCTACATGGTGATATCTGTGCCTGTGCTGAATACAGCTTGGCATCACAGCAGGGTCCTGTCACACATCTTATGTACCAACACCATCTTTGACATATTCCTCTTCTTGTACTGGGAACCAGTCACCTGCCCTTGCACCCACTTGTTTCTTGCCTCACTTTTAAGGCATGGTGTGAACACAGGGTTGCACCCTTTGAGTCAAGTTCAAAGACGATGCCTTCCCTTGCGAGTCCTGTTAAGTGGGGTAATCAGAAGGGAATGGGGACTGAGATACAAAGATGATAATACATCCACTACCCATTACTCTCTTACATGATCTGTCTTTGGAGAAACTCTCATGTTAAAGAGATTATTTTATTAACTTTTGCTGACTAGGTTAGTCCACCTAAGCATGTCTTCTTTCTAGGGGGAAACTGAAGTGGCATTAGTATTTTCTAGGAGTAATTTAGCTGTGACACCAGGGAAGTGCTTCCACTCTGTCTGTGGAGATGTTGGAGAGTACTTCCTGTCTAATATTGAGGGGAGTGAATTCAAGATGTGGAGGCCATGGTGAGTGAGAGGAGTGAATCTGAGAGTGAGCAACAAGCACATAAAGCTGTATCTGATGGGGTCATTAACCTACCAGGATGAAAAGCTAAAAGTGCTCTGAAAAAAAAAAGAAGCAGAGGCTGGTGTTAAAGAAATATGCAAAGGAAAACTTGCTTATCGACTGGTATGATTTAAAGCACGAAGTGTTCAAGCTGTTAGGTTTCAGAGTTACTCATTTTAGATCCTTAATGCATTCGGAATGTGAAACACATGCGTATTTAAAGTTTGAGATTTATCGCTTGGAAATGCATTAAGGATCTAAAATGAGTAACTCTGAAACCTAACAGCTTGAACACAGTTTGGAAAAATTCTGATATGACAGTGTAGGTTAAAAAAGATATTAACATTTCAAATTCTTACTGAATACATTGTGAAAAAGAAATTGTGTTATTCTTGAAAACAGCATATGGAATAAACTATTCTTTTCGAGCAAAGAGAATATAATCTGGGATGTGGGAAGCCTAGATTACATTGACTATCAAAGAAAATTAAATTTGCCATTTACCTATTTTTTTTTTTTTTTAAATTAATACATATAGAGGTATTCTCGTACTGTGAACAACCAAAGATATGCTTCAGCTTCAGTCATGGTAAACTGGCTAATTTGATTAATATATACCCATTCATAAGGTGTAATCTCTGTCTAGAAGGAGTATAACAAAGAGTTTAAGTCTGTGTACAGCAGATGTAAAACTGGCCATTTATTGTATGATTGAGAAAGTTTGAGTGAGGGTAGTACAGTAAATATTAAGTGATTTCATTTGTTGGAAATTTATGGAAGGACATAATTGATAATGAAAATGAAAAGAGGTTAATATTACAGACAAAGTTGAAACAGAGGTATGAAAAGAGTATTGAGAAAATGGAGCATGATCAGACAGCAGTGTTGTCTAACAGTGAGTCAGTTTTTGCTGCTACTAGGTATGAAATTTTGGAACTTGAAGATGATGTGAAAGAGTGTTGACATTTATGTGGTGGATGTAGGGGGTTGATGAGGGGCTTTGTTGGGGCTAAGGTTACAAAAGTAAAAAAAAAAAGAAATTAGAATACAGTATAGGAAAGTTAAAAAGTAGATGGATAGCATCTTGAATTATATGTTAGTTTTGATAGCATGGTAAGTGATATAATTAGGCTACCTATTCATACGTGATATAAGGAAATATAATGACGTGGCTTGTCTGCAGGTTATAAAAATGTTACAGAAAGGAAAGGGGATAAGTTTCAACTGCTGTGGAAAGGGAAAAGTGATCTCAGCTGTGGAGTATGTGGATGTTCAGGGTTAGTTGTTTTATTTAGGGGTATAATATTGTAAAATATAAATATTCTAATAATCAGGCCTAGCAGAGCAGCCAGTGGCTGTAGATGTTTGAATGAAAGGAAGCGATGTTAGATTAGTTGAAATTTATGCATGTATTGATTATCAAGGAAGGATGAAGCTTTTTGAAGAAATTAAGCCATTTAGCATAGCTATGGTAATGATGGGGAACTGATTATGCTGCATATAAAAGGGAAGGGACATTACATGTGTGGAGTCTTGTGAGACAGTAGTGGCAGATTTTTTTTTTTTAACTGTGGGGACATTAGCAGGTCGGATCATACTGTGTGTTATTAATTGTTTGCTATTGGGGGGGGGTTCATGTTAATAAAGGTGTGATTAACATCACACACAAGGTCACATCTACTGTGTCAAGTTCAAAGAGGATGTTTTCCCTCTTTTTGAATCCTCCAAAGGTTAGGGAGGTTACTGAGACATTGCTAATTGGGGCAGGACAGATATGATTTATGAAAAGATTTTGAAATCATGAGGCAGGATTTTATAAAGTCTGGACATAATGCTGGCTACAGCTAAAAAGAACTGTAAGAAGTATTATTGGATAAAATAAGCTAGAACAAAGGGATGATAGATTATGAAAACATGTTAGCTGAGTTTAAAGAGATAGAAAAACAAGATATACTTTATTATGAGAAGTAGAAATCTATATATATATATATATATATATATATATATATATATATATGGAATAGAGAACATGAAAATTATTAAGGAATCAAAGATATTTTTAAAATATGAAAAAGAAGAGATGATGCTGTTGCTTGAAACATTTGTTAAGAAGGAAAATTTAATGGATTGTTCTATCTGAAAAAATGTCGGTAAAAAGATGTAGGTAGGCAACACAGACAACACAGTTGTAAATCTGAGAATATACCAACAGGAGAAGGCCCGGTTGCTCGGACTTTTTCCCGTTAGTATTATCTCGTTTTTTTTTTTTAATACCAAACACAACTGAAGATATTTTACATTCAGAAGATGGCACAGACAGAAATAAAAGGATAATCAGGTACATTCTACAAAATTTACCTGATTATCCTTTTATTTTTGTCAGTCCCGACTCTCTGGAACATAAAAAGTCTCCCGGGTTCTTCTTTTTTTTTTTCTGTTGATTAGAACAAAGAAGAAGCAGCAACGGAATCTTCCTTTCTCTGTTGCTACCTCTTCACAGCCCTCATGTACTGCGTAAGCGTGGGAGCACAAGTCCCATACACATGCGCAGTACATCAAAAAAAGCCCCAGGATACCACATAAACACGGAAGGGCAGCATGGAGCCATTATACAAAAACATTATTTAAGAAAAGTAAGTATTTTTTTTTCTTAAATAATGTCATTGTATAATAGCAATAACTGACTCCGTGGTTGTGGTATATTGAAATTTACCCATGGTTGGCTTTACCTAATCACTCAGCTAGAGCGTCTTCTGTGTGGAGGCATGCATGAATGGGCATGCCTTTGTTGAACGTTGTACGTCAGGGCTGGTAACTCGGCATGTAAAAATCCACTACCAAACATTAGCGGACCAGAGTTCTGCTGTGGCGACCCCTAACCGGGATAAGCCGAAAGACACAACAACTCTGGCTTCAGCCTCTTGATGAAACCACGCCAACCATGGGTAAGTCTTCAATATACCACACCAATGTTGTCGGTTATTGCTATACTAACCTATAAATTAAAAGAACTTTATCAAACAGAATAAAAATTAAAAACGGGATGAGACAAGGATGCCCTTTATCCCCTTTCTTATTCAATCTATACCTCGAACCGCTGTTTCTGTACATTAAACAGAAAACATATCATAACCTGCCATCTATCTTCAACTCTAAAATCTTTTACACAGTCTTCACCTTACTGTACCACCCCCAACACTGACATACCCAAATTACTAAAAGCTATTGACTGTTTCTCAAGTATATCTCATTATAAACTTAATTTAAAGAAAAACAATATTTTCCCCTTAAATCCTCCCAAACTATTATAATTAATCCCACTTTTAGACACAATTAAAATAAAAGACTCAACCAAATATATCGGTATTGCATTTTTCCAAAACAAAAAAGATTTTTATCAAAGTAATATTCTGAATAAATGGAATATGATAATGCTAGACAGTAACAGATGGAACAATCTCAAAATACAATTCCTGTCCAAGGTCTCGATAATCAAAATGAATATATCCCCCAGAGTTATTTATAACCACACAAGTGGTAATACATAACTTCTTTGAACTAGTACACACGTTCCTGGCCAGGTTCATTTGGGAGCCTAAAAAAACAAGAATATCATACGAAAAACTCTCTGTACCAAAGCTAAAAGGAGGTTTAAACTTACCAGATTTTAAACTATACTATACCATTATCAATAGTAGCAGAATACTAAACACAGCAGAATTTGCCCCTTTAACCAACAAATGGTCTCCTGTCTGGCTGAAAATATATCACAACTATATCATATCTCTAGACATTAATCCTAGAGAGCTTCATTTTCTAACCACAAAAGACATAACAGTTTATAAAATCACTGACCCTCTAAAACTCTTCATTATTAAACTTCAAAAGTTGTTCACTTCCCTAGATCTTGGGCCAGCAATGCACATAGTTCAATCAATCCATAATAACCCAAACTTAAAAATTAACAACTCACTGATAAATCTCAGCAACTACCATTTTATTAAAAGATTTGAGATCTCTACCCTTACCATAACTATACAATTACAGACTTGAGATCTCAACTTAATTATCAAAATCGTACACAATTATCTTGAGACAAATTAGAGAAGTATGTACCAAACACCTTCAAAACACCAAACTAAACAAGGTGGATATAACCAGTTGTGAAACCTCTATGGAACACAATGTTATTGAAGAAAAAATGATATCCAGCACATACAAATTAATAGCAGAAATCAAATTCCAAGACAATATACTTATTTCTAACTACTGGCTTAAAAGTAACTCATCAATAACTAAACAACAATTCTGGAACAGCATTCTGGAATTATAGCTAAACTAGGTATAAATCCCTACGTCATAAGATGGGTTGCCAACTGGCTCACTGACAGAACCCACACTGTAAAAGTTGCAGAGTCCAAATCTGACTTCAAACCAGTGACAAGTGGAGTACCACAGGATTCAGTTCTGGGACTTCTCCTGTTTGGGATCTACATATCTGAAGTACAGGCTAACACAGAAGGCCTCTAGCTAATGAAGTTCGCAGATGACTGCAAACTAGGAGCCATAGTCGAGTCCCCAAATGATGTGGACATCCAACAGAAGGGTCTCACTGAGAACAGATGCCTGGTGTCAGAGGCATGGTCTCAAGCTCAGTGCCAAAAAGTGCATTGTCATCCACTTTGGTAAAAAGTCTGTACCCATGAACTACCACATAAACGGCAGTTTACGTAACGCAGAATGTGTGATGAGACCTTGGGACCCAAGTGGACAGTAGTCTCTCCTTTGATAATCACATCACAGTAGTCAGGAAATCGTTCTGTGTGGCACACCTCATCACAAAAGGGTTCTCATCCAGGAAAAAAGAGGTTATTGTTCCCCTCTACTCATCATTCATTAGACCTATTATAGAGTACAACGCCCCTTTTGGAATGTGCCTCACAAGACATCAGCAGCTGGAAAAGGCCACAGAAGTACCTCACAAAGACGATTACTGGCCTCAAACAGATGCCCTACACTGACGTCTCAAAAAACTCCAGCTCTGTAGCATATCACGTACTCAGAGGAGAGCTTTGCCTAACATATAAAGCTGTATTAAACCCAGAGCTCTTGGACATGCTACACCTAAAGAAATCCCAAGCCCTCCGAGATACACACTGTAGGAACCTAAACCTTGTCACCACAATAAACAGGACATGCTGGAGGGATAGATTCCTGTCCCAGAGACTTCCTATACTCTAGAATAAGATACCCATCTATGTCAAGCAAAGTTCCTCATTAGCACTCTTCAAGAAAAATCTTGATGAGTGGATGGGAATTAGGAAATACACCCCGGGGATCACTTCTGTGGCTGTGCTCGACAGGGGCACAGGAAATTAACTTTCTCGGGTGGCGTAAGCCAGGGAACCTTGTTGGCTAGGCTTACTTAGGCCCTTGGGCCACTAGCCTAGTATCTACCTATGGCCATTAACACATAAAGCATTGCCTTTGAAAAGTTATCTTACACACAACTCATGATCAACAATAATGCCTATCTTACCCCATCAGTACTACACAAATTTAATTCTTCTAATTCACTAAACTGTCCATATTGTAGGTCAAAGGAAGCAGATCTAACACATATGTTTTGGAGCTGCAAGTGCATATTTAAATTGTGGAACTCATTAAAAATCCAACTGCAAAAACAAGGCTATGGGAAAACAACACTTTAATGGGAATACAGACTACTTCACACCCCCCCCCCAGGAATATCCCATAATCAAGCGACCATGTGTATCACATTATTCTTATTAATGAAACTATACATAGCATCCAAATGGGGGGACAGAATGAACATCAGTTAGACTGAATTCAAAAAGATGGCAATTAAACACGTGCTAGCTCCATAAATAGGTAATTGATGCAAAAAAATAACAGTGTTAAGAAACTAAAAATATGGGAACAGATAGTCAACACTCTGCTACCTTAATCCACCCACGTTATCATAAAGACACAAACATGTATGCGCAAAGTTATACCTTCAGCATTTTATATAGATAGGTAATGAAAAGATTTCTCCATAACAGGGTAAGCTCGATAAATGGATTCAACAAAATAATTGATGGCACTTCTGTACAGTTGTAAATATTGTTTTATATTGATGTATAAATACTGTTCACCTTTAATTCTGTACCCACTGTATTAATACATTGTTGATGCTGTTTGGTCTTTGTTTGGAAAACTGAAAATAAAAAAGATTTGGGGGGGAATGGAAAATTATATAACTTTAGAAAGAATAATGATATAGTAACATTAGGTAATGAAAATAATGTTTCATGGAGTGTTTACTGTATTTTATTTATCCTTTTGTTGGCTGGGTTAGTCCCGCTAGATTATTGTCATAGTTTCAGTGGGGACCCAAGGTGGTATTCATACCGACTAGGGGAAATTTGGCCAGGGCTCTTGGAGAACTTCCCCTACCCTTTTTTTGTTTTTGATTTTCCTCAATAAGTACCACTGGATCGTTTATGGGACCTCGGTTTATCATCTCATCTAAAGGAGAGCACACTCAGGAGTGCTTTCAGATCCCCAATGAATTCACTTCTGTGGCAGGACTAATTTTAGATAAATTATGCATTTTTCCTGTATATGGACTTGATTTAAATGCCGTAGTGTAATAGTGGAACATCTCTGTGAGGTTTATGTATTTGCTAACATGGTGCTTTGCATAAAGGGCATGTGCCTTTGTAATAATGCATCTTGCAAAGACCTTTGATTTCATTGATACGTTTAATGTATTTATTTGAGTTAGTTTCTGTGGTTTCTGTAACATTAGTGGGTTCTCCAAAGGAAAGATTGAAATTTACATGGGGTACAGCTGATGTAAAAATAAAAATGTACATTAATGCACTGTAATACACCTTAACACACATCTGTATATAAATACATAGATCTCTCTCTCTCTCTCTGTATATATATATATATATATATATATATATATATAGAGAGAGAGAGAGAGAGAGAGTGACATTTTAATAACCAAAGTACCAAAGTACATTTTCAGTATTTTAATTTAGTTCATTGTTTTATAGGTGCTTTAACTCTCATATTATCTAACTAAATCAAGATGACGTGAGTTACTCCTTGATCATAGGACAATGGAAAAGTTTTGTTTATCTCTCACTAGTGTTCTGTTGATTTTTGCTTTTTTGCCCGATTGACTTCATTTCTTTTAGTATTAATTCACCAAGTATTTCAAAGAGGTATTATCTGTATGCAAATTTAGCTGGAGTATACTTAAAGTAAACATTAAATTGTGTTGGTGGTGTGATTGTCCTTGAGTAACAGATAATGGCTTTCTTTGTTGTTATATATAGGATGATGGTAACAAGCTCAGGACTGTTGCTTCCAATGCTGCTGCCACGCTTGTATCCCCCACTGTTCACACTGTATGCTTTGGAGAATGAACGGGAGGAAGATGTTTACTGGGATTGTGTCTTACGCTTGAATAAGCAGCCAGATCTTGCACTGTTAAGCTTTCTTGGTGTGCAGCAGTAAGTATGGCTCTGGACCTTGTTTTCCATCAATAACATTTTGTGTCCTCTCACTTCCCTAAACTTAGTTCATCTGTGAAATCCAAGCTGCATCTCCAACTTGCATCTGCACTGTCATTTTTGTAACTTAATTGCTATATGCTAAATATAAAGATCATGTGAAAGAGAAATTCCTGCTTAAATTCTTCTTGCATGTAGGTGTGAAAAGAATGCTTGTGCCTGTGTTAGGCTTTTTTTAGTGGGTATGATTCTTACCTAGGAGGTACCTCAAGCTACCTATGTCCATTCTGCTGCATCCTTTTGTCACTGTCTATGGCGTAGATGCCACTAACCTAAGACTGTCCCTGACACCAAAGTAAGTGATACCTAAATATCTAAACCATACTAAAAACATGAATGAAGTTATACCAACAGGTGCCAAAGTGCACTAACAAACTCATAACACTGTTTCAGGAGATTGAATAAACATATGTAACACATGATTATGTCTCTCTGTTCTTAAGATATATACTACAAATCACATTACTAGGTCATCGGGCATCTGTTACAGGGAACATTACTAGGCGTAATCTGTGTTTAGATTAGCATAAACTGCATAATTTGCTTAACAGTCATAGATGGTCACAATACATTTTAATTTTCAGCAGTATTTATCATCTTTCCACTAAAAAAAACTTGAAGACCTATTCTATGGGCATGCACCCCTTTACAGAGAAAGTCTGCCTAATGGGAGACCTTATGCTGGAACAGACATAATACATGCATCCTGTTGATAAACCTTACAAAAAGCATAGTCTTAATTCATAATTTCTCCATAAAGTGTAAACAGGATTACTCCCAAATCATTCCACAATCATATTGCCTTCTAGCAAGTGAAGTAATCCATTCTAATAATTTAACCAGAAACTAACCACTTTTACTAAAGTCATCAAGCACAACTTCAACCCACCTCAAGTTATCTGTTTAATTCATTCTTGGCATTAAAAGTGCTAGAACTTATTGATAAACTTGCTGTTACTGACTGGCTGGAGCTCAGAGTTTACAAGTGACCACAAAGGGACGCATGTCATATTTTTACCATAACTAGGGTGGGGGAAGGTGGTGGCTCCTTGGGTACAAACTGTCAGAGGGCATGATCATTGCTGAAGATATACCAGGTGAGTTACAAGTGAAGTGTTAGCATTCAGTATTTCATCAGCTGCAGCTGATATTGCAGCTGCCAAAATGAATGCATAATCTCCATGCCATGCTACAGTTTAGAACTTTCAGTCTTTTGTTTTTTTTTTATTTTCAATGTAGAAAAACTTTTTTCTTCACTTCAATGCAGACAGACTTTTTTTCTTCACTTTGGTTGAGGGCTATGCTAGTGTAGGGATTGCCCAGGGCACAGGATGACCTAGCCAAGTCTCTTTGTCAAGTAATAAGGATACTTGATAATGTTCAAGACAAACTTTACCTATGAACTAATAACACATTAGACACCCAGCTCCTGTTGTAACCCCCACGCAATTCCTTTACGATTATTCCCACCACTGTTCTACTTCAGCAAGCTAACACACCCAGGATAGGACACATTCTGGCCTCCCTTTCTGTCACTGGAACTTCACTCGTGCTTCCCCAGCTTCAAACAACCTTTTCTAGCCTGGCACAGTACAAACATTTCCATGGTAAGCAACAATATACATGATATGTAGAAATCACCAGTGCTGGTCCCTGTCGTACAGGACAAAATATTATATCCTGTGATGATTTTCATCTGCTATCACTGCTGTTACTAACAGAAATCCTGGAAAGGGTAAAAATATGATCATGCAGTGGTATTGTTTCTCATCTAGGTGGTATACCTACCCTGTATTGTACCTCATGTATTAGTTCAGTACAGTAAATTTATTCTGATGCTTTCTTTCACATGTTCTTAAACTGATAAAATACTGTTGATCTTCATTAGGCTTTCTAAACTAGTCTTCTGAAAGTTAACTTGTGCTCGAGGGGAAGGAAGCATCCAAAGTTGCCATTATGCTGCTGTTGGCAGCACATGCAGTTCTAGGATGGAAGGTCTTGGGTTTTTATCTCTGTTAAACGTAAGTCACAGGCATTGGTGAGTACAGCAAAAGGGCAGTGTTGGTCAACTCTGACATTAAATTATATAATTTTTATCTATACTATTGTTAGTTACCTGGGAGGGTCTAATTTGTCCAAAGCTTGGCTTCCTGCAAAACCAGTTCAAGTTCTGTTCAGTTTCTGTGTTTTTTCTAGGCAAAACTGTACATGTTTTTTCTAGGCAAACATGTACATGATTCCCATACCTTATCAGTGCTGTTTTGAGCATCATTTCTGGAGACAGCTTTTTTAATACTGGGTGTGAAAATTGCCCACTCACTATAGAGTATGCATTTTATTATTTAGCGTCTGCTTAGCCATTTGAACTAAATTTTATCTATCCTCTTGTTTCTTTACAGAAAATTTTGGCCCATGGCTGTGCGCTCCCTGGGTGAGAAGGAGAAGGTGTGTTCCACTTTTTTTTTTTTTTTTTTTTTATATACCAGAAATAATTTGGCGGTACCACACTATCAGACATAGAGATGTTCTAGATAAGATTTTTATGTAAATGTTGTCCTGCATTGTTAATGAGATGTGCCTTTTTCTGCATATCCATGAAACTTCCATATCATCTGCTACAATATTCAATAGACAAACTAAAAGAAACTTTATGCTTACAAACAGGGCTGGACTCTGAGTCATAATTTAATCCTCTTACAGAAACAGAAAACTTCAGTGAAATGTGGTACGTGAGAAGAATGTTGCATTGAGCACTGAAGGGGAGGTTTACAATTTTTCAAAGAAAGGAAGGCATTAGGATTACTTGTCTTTTGTTTGATAAATGGAGTGATGACCTGAGCCAAGACAGGTCATTTTTTCAGATATAGTCCTGGCATAAAACAGAACATAATGGAAAATTGTAAAGATATATATTGCATAAAGCCATCACCAAACATTCATTTTAATAGACAGACAAAGCATAAAGAATTTCAGAAGTACAGGCAAACACAGGAGGATTATGGCTGACAAAGTTTGCAGATGACTGCAAATTGGGCGCCATAGTTGAAAACACATCAGACACAGATATCCTCCAGAAGGGTCTCATAGAAACGGATAACTGGTGCCAAAGCCATGGCCTAAAGTTAAACGCCAAAAAATGCATAGTCATACCCTTTGGGAAAAACAAGGTTACCCCTAGCTACCATATAGGTGGCAATCCACTAAGCACAGAAGAGGTTATCAGGGATCTGGGGACCCAGGTTGACAGTAACCTTTCATTTGACACCCACGTTGCCAAGGTAGTTAGGAAAACCATCTACATTGCCCACCCGATCATGAAGGGATTCACATCTAGATCAAGGGAGGTCATTGTTCCCCTGTACTCATCACTCATCAGACCAATGATTGAGTACAATGCCCCATTCGGAATGTATCTTACCCGACACCTGCAGCAATTGGAAAGGCCCCAAAAGTTCCTCACCAAAAGGATAAAGGGTCTCAAAAATATGTCTTATGCTGCCCGACTGAAGGAACTCCAGCTCTATTCAGTCGCATACCGTCTGCTCAGAAGTGATCTGTGCCTAACGTACAAGGCCATGTGTAACCCGGAATTGATGGACATGCTCCACCTCAAAAAATCTAAATCCATAAGAAATACAAGAGGAAGAGACTTAAACCTTAACACAGTTATAAATAGGATGTGCTGGAGGGACAGATTCATCACCCAGAGACTCCCTATGCTGTGGAACAAAATCCCGGTACATGTGAGGCAGAGCACCTCGCTGGCCCTGTTCAAGAGAAATCTTGATCAATGGATGGGAGATCGCAGGTTTACCCCGGGAATCACCTCAGTGTCACTGCTGGACAGAGGCACGGTAAACTAATGGGCATAGTACCTTTCAAACTTAAGGGGTGGTGAAAGCCACATAACTTTGGGCTAGGCTTATAAATGCCCTAGGGCAGATAGCCTAGTATAAACCTATGAACCTATAAGTTGTAAACAAAGTGAAGAACATGCTACCAGAATCACGTTGTGATACAAATCAAAATGCCTGTGTGTGTGTGTGTGTGTGTGTGTGTGTGTGTGTGTGTGTGTGTGTGTGTGGTCTATATTATACGAACAAAAGTTCATATAATCGATCACTCTAATGAGCGAAAATCCTGGAAATTGAGATGCGTGCTGTGGGGTCACAGTACAGTGAAGACTGGAGTATTTGCCCTTTCCTCACTGTAGAGCAATCTCAGAGTTGGAATATATATTTAGTGGGGGCACACCCCCCACAATATCATTTTCGATTTCCGGGATTTTCGCTTATTAGAGCGGCCCTGTGTGTGTGTGTGTGTGTGTGTGTGTGTGTGTGTGTGTGTGTGTGTGTATGTATATGTGTGTGTATATATATATATATATATATATATATATATATATATATACACATACATACATACACACACATATACGCACACATACATACACACAAATGCATATATATATATATATATATATATATATATATATATATATATATGCATATGTATGTATGCGTCTGTGTATATGTACATACAAATGTAGGTTGGCCAATAGTGGAGAATTCCATTTTCTCTACTGTTATGTAGTATAGTATATTTAAGTTTGATGGTGGAGGGGGACTTGCCACCCTGCAGGAAAAGGTGTGCTCCAGGTTTTACCATAAGTGCTCTCAGTGAAACATTTACTCAGTTTTTGTTTTTAGGGAAAGCAGTGTCTATCTTTCGACTTGTATCCACATATGGAACTAGTTAAAATTATTAAATTGACAAAACATTGACATCACTAACATTAGTAAATGTCTACATGCTTATGCAAGTGCTCCAAAGTTATTTATCAGACCATGCAAAGTTTAAAGCAATGTTTTTGTTGGGAGTCAGCATTATGGACTTTTGAATATTTTTAACAAGTAACCATACATGTATGTGTATATGTATACAAAAGCGCACACACACACACACACACACACACATATATATATATATATATATATATGTATATAGAAATACCCATATGTGTAGTATATCCCTGAGATGTAGTACAGAGTGGGATCCGAAGTTGTACAAATAAGTGTTAAGCATTGCTGATTTGTATTAGTACTTGTTGATTGTAGTCATTTTGCAGTATTTTGCTAACAAGGGCATTTAGTCAACAAATTCAGATTACAGCAAGAGAAATAAATGTAAAAATGTATAGGGGATTAAGTTTTGCATTTTTTCTTTTCATGCCATTTGCTAGATTTACACAGTCAAAACTACGCTGAAACCAGGCACAGATATCTCAGCATATTTCAGCAGTAAAGATGCTGTCAGAATAATTATTGTACCTAATGTACATGAAATTTATAAAATTTAGTAATTTAAATGTGTTCTTACATTTTGCTAAGGACATTTTTGTTTTTCATTGTTGTCTTACCTTAGACTTTTTCCAGACTTTTTGCACAAAGACAAGGAGTGTGGGAATATGATTGACCATCAACGTTTTTGTGATGAAATAATTTGATAGACTAAGTGGATACATCTTGATTAAAATGAGCATTGAATTGGGATATCTCTAGGATTTCTGTTGTCAGTGTGCTAAGAGATAAATCTATTATCTATACTGTATTTGATATTTGGCTTCAACTCTGTAGTCAAGTTGCCAGGTTTAAAGTATTGACAGACTGCTGTGTCATGCCTGACTATGACAGAATTTGTTGATGTAGTGATATTTGTAAATTGACATATGTTAATAAGTATCTATAGTGGGATGGTAAAGTGGGTGTTATCCTCCATGTGTTCTGGTTATTCTTGTTCTTTTGTGTCAGCTTTAACATACGTAAGCATCTCAGCCTCCTTTAATTATTGGTGATATACACGCACTCTTCAAAGTCTTCTGCTTTCATACAGAATAATCCAGGGATGGATTTTGTTGTTATGCTGCCTGCTGCATGATGCCATCATATTCAATAAAGAAGTAACTGTCAGCTGCAGAACCCTCAGCAGCATAACTGAGGAAGAGAGTTCTGTGTGGAAGGTGAAGCAGTTTTCTTTGAGCTAGGCTGCGGCAGCATTATATACAGCACCCTTTTATGGAGTAGGTTTATCAGAATATCTTCAACGAGAGTAGGTCCTTAGCACTGTTAAGGTATATCAGCCCCCTTCTTCTGTTTTGCCAATGTGATAAACCTTGTTTTTTTGGGTTGGGTAGGAGCAGGAGACAACACCTTCTTAGGTGGGGATTGGTCAAGTCAGCACTGTGAAAAGTGGCATTGCCAAGACACAAGTAATAGCAGTGAGCAGAATTTTGCTTCTCATCTGTCTTTTTATCTCAGGCACAATATGTTACTTACATCATTCTTTGAAAAGCTGTAAGATTATTTGCATTTGGTAGTGGTACCATATACCTTTTTGACAGTTTTAATAGAATGAACTTTTTTTCTTCCTTACCAGCAAGTAGTGGCTTAATATGGTGTTGCCTAGTAATGTTGGATATAGAAACTCAGTGTAGTTTTGCCTGTGGAGAGTTTGTATTGTGAACCAACCTACCTTGCTTTAAATTTCTTCGGTATCTTTTCCCTAAAAATACAAGCACTTGAGCTTCGGTCCAGTTATTTTACATTAAGAAGGTGTGGTCTGCACCCTTGTGGGAGGAGAGGGTAGTTTCTGCCCTTTTGAGCTGGGAGTTTCTGGTTAAAGGCTTATTGTGCCTGCTTATTTGAACTGTTTATTTCTAAAATTGGTACGCCTTGTTTGCTGTAGCATAGACTAAGTTCAGACCTGCTGAATCTAGCTTTGTTTATTAACTTGAGCACTAATCCAGACCATCTTTTTTTGAAGAAGGTTCCCCTGCATCATAGTGGCAGGAGTGTGCAGTTACAACATGTCTGATTGAGGATTGCTGGAATGGGGCTCAGTTTTCAGCTTTTTATTGATTAATTTGTTTAAATCAGTTTTTCTACTGTTGTATTAAAAAAAAAAAAAACTTTATGTATCACCACTTAGCTAGGGTTAAACTATTCTACTCTTCAAATTTTCCCTAAGAACTAGCCAGTTTTTTAGTTTTAGCACTCAAATCTGTTTCTTTGAGCTCAGCACTCGTTCAGAACTCGTTGTAAGCACTAAATGAGCTACAAATTACTACAACACTCAACCTTCTTTACTTGTCTAAAGGAAAATAGTTTTTAGTACTTAATAAATAAGCACCTACCCAGCCATGTCTAAGGGTCAGCTCCCGGTGTTTTCTCCTATCTACCTGATGAATCTGGGCATCTTGGAGCAATGCAGCAATTGCCTCATGTACACAGACACCCCTCTCCTCCTACCACCCAGCACTACAACCTGTGAGAGATGCACTTACATAGCCAAACTGGAAGCAAAGCTTCTCTTCACTCAAGACTGGACTAGACAGTCAAGAGGTGAAGGTAAACACTTGCACCACCCCACACTCATCACATAGTCCCTTAAAACCTACACCACCAAAACACACACAGCAACACAAAACACACACCTACATTCGGGGGCGGCGCTCAATAAAAATCTGCTCAAGCAACAGAGACCTCCAAAGCAGAAACGCAAGCAGCCTCCACCCCCCCCCAACACAACCCAAATGACACATAGCCTACAAACTCAGTATGCCACTCAACCACAACCCATAAGGCATAACAACGTACCCAACACTCTAGTCATAGGTGACTCTATAGTCAGGCACACTGATGTTCCACTCACCAGGCTAAACAAGGAGAAAGTTACTGTCAGCTGCCTGTCAGGTACCAGGATCCGCCACATAACGCACGCACTCAGGTCACTCCACAACAAGTACAAATATGACTCTGTCATTATCCATGTTGGTGTGAATGACCTGAGACTTACCTCTCTGGACTACATGAAAAGAGACATGGAGGATCTCACCGATCTTGTAGCCCAGGCAGGTATGACCCTAGCCCTGAGTAGCATCCTGCCATCACACAGAATACCACAGTACAAGGACAAAATGATTGACTTCAACAATTGACTAAGCTTCTGGTATCATTCTAAGGGGATCCAGTATCTGTCTGCCTGGGATAACATGATCGACAGACCACGATGCTTTGCCAGAGATGGCCTGCACCTGTCGCCCTTGGGTTCCGGATACCGGCTAAGGATCTTGCCACCCCCATAGTGCTTTTTTTAGGCAAGGTTCAAATGACAAATTCACCACTGTAACAGATACAAGCAAACAAAGTCTGAGGGTAATGCTACTCGGTGCTAGAAGTCTAAACCTCAAAATGCATTCACTCGAGGCACTCCTTAAAATGGAGAACATCGACATCTGTGCAATGACAGAGACCTGGTTCAAGGCTCCAGAGAGTACCCCTACATTACCAGGCTGTGATTCATACCACACTTTTGAGCCACCTAACCTGGACCAAAACACTAAAAGTGGAGGCGTGTCCATATTAATTAAGGATATCCACACCTCCAGGCTAGTTGCTCTGCATAATGTATCCGAGATTATCCAAGTGCAACTAACTCTGGGCAAGACCACAATCCAAATTCTAACTTGCTATAGATCCCCCACCATGCCCCAGGATTCCCAGTCCTCATTTCTTGATACACTGGAAAATATTAGGGTACAACCCAACACCCTAATAATGGGCGAATTCAACTACCCCATCATTAACTGGGAAAACTACTCATGTACCAACTCTTTTGCTTAGCATTTTCTGAAATTCATAAATTCCAATGCCTTGGATCAACTTATCCACACTCCCACCATGGGCAGCAGTATCCTAGACCTGGTCATTACCAACATGGGCGAGCAGTATTCCACACCACAGGTCAATTACTTGTTGGTCAGATTGTACCACAAGCTAATCATCCTAGCCATGCTCATCCTGCCCCCCCAGTTAGGAAAACCACCTCCAAAGCCAATTTCACACTTCTTAAGATAGAAGTGGCAAACTTCACGACACCCATGCAGACGGACAATAGAGGTGCGACTGCTGAATCCTACACAAATGCACTTTATAAGTACTTACACGAGTGCATGGATCATACTATCCCTAAGAGAACCAAGATGCTATCCTCCAAAAAAAGGAAGCTAATCTGGTGGTCCCCTGCCGTAAACAAACTCTACAACAGAAGAAAGAAACTGTTGTGAAAAAGTAAAACCCCATGATTGGAGGAACTCCGTGGTCAGCTTCAGTAAGAAGCTGAGATCCCTCATAAAATCTTCTAAAGCTAGTTACAAAAACAAAATTGCCACCGATTCTAAAGACAACCACAAAGCATTCTTTAGCTATGTCAGGAATCTCAATGGCAATACTCAGATCTGCTCTGAGTTACAGCACAATGGCACTAAATATACAGAACCAACTGATATTGCCAACATCCTGGCAGATAGGTTCAGTGCTAACTTTACCCCCACACCCCCTAAAGGTCCCATCTCTATACTGGAAGAATGCAAAGTTCATGTAATCACAGCTGCACAGGTAAAAACCACACTCTCCAAAGCCAAGAAGACAGCATGCATGGGACCTGACAACATCCCAGGCTGCGTTCTACATGAACTACAAAATGAACTGTCACCCCACCTAAGCACCATGTTCAATCATAGCCTCACCTCAGGCTTTGTGCCCACTGAATGGTGCACAATGATGGTTATCCCACTCCAAAAAGTGTGAGCCATCACTGACCCGGGAACTACCGCCCCATTAGCCTGACGAGTCTGGTCTGCAAGGCCATGGAATGTATCATCATGGAACATATAAACAAATATATTGGTAATCTCCGGACTCTGGACCCCACCCAGTTCGGGTTTGTAAAAGGCAGATCATGTCTCCTAAACCTGATAGAATTTTTTGAAGAAGTCACCAAAGCTGTAGATGAGGTAAGGTGGTTCACACAGCCTATCTAGATCTCGCGAAGGCTTTTGACACCATCCCCCACTCTGGAATGATAGATAAACTCATTAAACTAGGTATCAATCCTTATGTCACAAGATGGGTTGCCAACTGGCTCACTGACAGAACCCATACTGTGAAAGTAGCAGAATCCAAATCCGACTTCAGACCAGTCTCAAGTGAAGGAACACAGGGTTCAGTCCTGGGACCTCCCCTGTTTGGTATCTACTTTTCTGAAGTAGAGGCTAACAGAGAGGGTCTTTGGCTAACCAAGTTTGCAGATGAATGCAAACTAGGAGCCATAATCAAAACTCCTAACAATGTGGACATCCTACAAAAGGGCCTCACTGAGACAGATGCATGGTGTCAAAGGCATGGCCTCAAGCTCAATGCCAGAAAGTACATTGTCATCCCCTTTGGTAAAAACTCTGTACCTATGAGTTACCACATAGTTGGTAGTGTACTTAACACCGAAAGTGTGATGAGAGACCTTGGGACACAGGTGGACAGTAGTCTCTCCTTTGATCACATCGCCACAGTAGTCAGGAAATCCTTCTACATGGCACACCTCATCACAAAAGGTTTCTCATCCAGGAAAAAAGAGGTCATTGTTCCCATTTTAGAGTACAGCTCCCCTTTTGGTATGTACCTCACAAGACTTTTACAACATCTAGAAAGGCTGCAGAAATACCTCACAAAGAGGATTACCGGCCTCAAACAGATACCCTATGCAGACCATCTAAAAAAACACCAGCTTTACTCCATCGCATATCACCTACTCAGAGACGATCTCTGCCTAACATACAAAGCTATGTCAAAACCAGAGCAATTGGACATGCTCCACTTAAAGAAATCCCAATTCATTCGAGCTACACGCTCTAGGGACCTAAACCTTGTCACCACAATAAACAGAACATGCTGGAGGGATAGATTTCTGTCCCAGAGACTTCCCATACTCTGGAACAAACTACTTATCTATATCAAAGCTCTTCATTAGCACTCTTTAAGAAAAATCTTGATGATTAGATGGCAAATAGGAAATTCACCCCAGGATCACCTCTGTGACATGCTCCACTTAAAGAAATCCCAATTCATTCGAGCTACACGCTCTAGGGACCTAAACCTTGTCACCACAATAAACAGAACATGCTGGAGGGATAGATTTCTGTCCCAGAGACTTCCCATACTGTGGAACAAACTACTTATCTATATCAAACAAAGCTCTCATTAGCACTCTTTAAGAAAAATCTTGATGATTAGATGGCAAATAGGAAATTCACCCCAGGATCACCTCTGTGGCTCTGCTCGGCAAGGGCACAGGAAAATAATTTTCTTGTGTGGAAAAACCCAGGATACCTTTTTGGCTAAGCTTGTATAGGCCCAAAGGCCGATAGCCTAGTACCTATGTATGAACCTATATGGCCCATAATTGGACCAGTGTACCTTGGTTAAGAATGTATTCACTATATTTTCCGTAAAAAGACAAGGCCCATACTTTTTTGCACTTTATTGAGGGAGTCAGGTCCAACATCTCTGCAGCAGTTTCCTACATTTTGAACAAGTTTGATGGCTTGGGAATTCCAATATGTATGAACACCAGTCAGTAGGTTGATTAGAGCTCAACTGTGAAAAAAATGCAGTTTTGAAAAATAAAATGAAAATTATCTAATTGTACTGCTAATTACACTGTCTATATGCCAGCAGCAAAGTCATTTGGAGAAAGTAACAGAAAATTTCCCAGAAATTGAGAGTAAAACTCTAGTTGGGAATACTCTTGCAGAAGTTCAGCAAAAAGCAGTTCAGGTTTCAAGTTTGGTATAGGAAAAGTCTTACAGTAGTTTAGAAGAAACAAATCAAAACTTAAGAGAAATATTTATAGTCAAATAACAGAAGGCTTTTTAAGAAATAGAAAAATTCAAATGAGATGAAACTGAAAAACTCAAGACATTGAAAAGAAGAAAGGGTTGGTTTAGCATGATGCTTCTCAAGGAGAACAGTTTCAGAAACTAGTAGAGTTAGAAAAGTATACACAGATAAAAGCTGAGATTTTCTGCTTTACCAGAGAAACTGGCAGGAACAGGCTGTATTGATTTTATTCAGGTACAAATAAACAACTGGTGTTCCATAGCAGGATTTGTTAATTGAAAGGCTCATAATGTGTAAACTTGAAACTTGACCATGTGAAAGCAGCCCAAGCGCTGTATTAGTTAAGACGCAATCATACCAACAGAAGGAGCTGCTCCTGACAAAATTGTGGATGAAAGGAAAAGTATTAAAACTGGGGACAACAGTGTTAGTAGCAAGTGATTATCCTCTGTACATCAGGCTGAAGAGAAGCAAACTTATCCCATTAGTCAAGGAATGCTGAGCTGTAGGTGTGAGTTTCAAACTGCTGTATCCGTTCATCTTCAGAATTTTGTTTCCTTAATGTTCAGATATTTTTGGATGCAGAACAGGCTAAAGAGGAAATTGAAAAAAAAAAAGTTTAGCCAACAAAGAGTGCACCAGCAGGCAGAAGGGGACATCTGCTTGTCATTCGTCTAACTTAGAACAAAGACCTTAGAGAGACTTTGTTAGTGAAACCTGTTCCATCCTTACTAAGGAAAAATATGTGACAGAAAAGCACAGGAACTGACTGAAAGAATGGGGAGTATTTTGTATTTGAAGCATAGACTAGTGTTGAGAGATGGAGATGTTCAGGAAGACCAGTGGTATTATGAAATTATTGGATAAATGGGAGACTGTAAGGCATCAATCTCCTTAATTATATAGCATTAAACACGTGAAGTGAGGCTTTACAAGAATTGGCTGAGAAATATTGGAATTGTGTTGACCTTATGTTAAATTGGTGGGTGAACCCTCTTAACATTTAAAAGGACACTGAAGGGACTGAAGAAGTTAACTGTAAATAAAACAGTTTTGATCTTATTACTATTTGTATAAAATGCTGTGATACAAATTGCTTGTTGTATTGTATATCAGTTTTCGGTAGGGTGCAGTCAGGGATGTCTCGGATGTTATGTGGGAGGAGTCTTATTACTGACAGTTGTATATGCTAAATGTATTAAATCCAGAAAGTACCTTTTTATTATTGTAATCTATCTGAGCATTACACTGTGTCTAAGTAAGAAAGACTAGAAACAAAGCAAATTACATTTAAAAATAATGTTGGGGTCTTGGGCTGCTGTTAGGTTGTAAAAATGTATTGGTCACATTAAGTGTAAAATTAAGGCAATCTCCCTTGTTCATTTGTTTTAATAGGGGGTAGATGTCTAGATTTGTTCTTGGTTTAAGTTAAGTTTTTTTTAATAAGAAAATAGGCCTGAATAATAAAACAAATGATGAAAGGCATGGGAATAGTAGTTTTATTGTATTTGCAAAGTCACTATCACTGTTTCCATTAGCAAGTGCTCTCAGTAGGAGACTAGTCTACAGGTGCAAGCAGTTAACCATGATGAATCTGAACAGTGTGTTTTGAGTAAAATTTTCAAAGATTTTCATGTATCTGAAAAGTTTCTAAATGTTTTTTTTTTCTTTTTTTCTCATGATCAGCTACTTTTATTTGGAGATGAGCTCTGCACACACTGCTGAGGTGGTTATATTGTATTGTCTAGATATAACATTTAAAGGTACATTGGCAAGCAGCTAAGTGAAGATAAGTGACATTTAAAACTGTAGGAAGTGAAAAAGTTATAAAAAATTGCCTTCCCAGCAGGCTTAATATTTAATGCATTTAACAGTGAACAGTTTGGTTTATTTAAAAGTACCCCGTGTACCTTTTCTTAGGGTTAAAAGTAAATATTTTCTATAAGCATGCAAGCTGTTTTTCACATGGGGAGATAGAAGTAAGAAAAGAACAGATAGCAGTTAATGTAAGTGAGAAAACCGGCTGTAACTTGCACCTTAGTGGCATCAGCACAATGCACAAGAAACAACTTTCACTTCACAAACCTTCAAGAATTCAGGGGAAAGTATAAACTAAAAAGGAAAAGAAAGTTTAACAGATGAGAAGAGACCCAGAAGAATACTAGTTAAGGAAGTAGGCAGTGAGAGGGATCTTTGTAAACTCAGCCAGCTCTGCCATTGTCTGATAGAGTTGAATCAACTGAGGCATTGTGTTGTCTGTCAGCAACTTGTGTCTTCTGTTTTCCCTTGCCTTTTCTGAGTCCTTTGGAGACAGGACTTTGGGAGCTTATCTCATGTAGTTGATCAGTTTTCCATTGAAACAAGAAAGACCTCCAGACTGGACACCTGCTTTCAGGTGGTTGCTATGGATGTATGACCTTTGAATTTTTTTTCCTGTGCCACTAGGTATCCAATTTTCTTATTTTGGAGACTCAGGAAAATACCAGTGAATATTAGACTCTCCAGGCTTTACTAATTGTAACATATATCTTCTACTTTTCTTAAGGACTGATGCCTAAGACCTAATAAGTTACCACTACAGGTCAAATAGAATATTATTTTAGCTACCTTTCAGGCTATTCTTGATGACTTGTTAGGTAGACGCATATTTGCAACAGGGTTATCATGTACAGCACTGCTCAATTTGGGAGGTGAGCACTATTAAGTGCTTGAAAAAGGGTCTGCTTA
Organism: Protopterus annectens; assembly: GCF_019279795.1. Classification (NCBI taxonomy): domain Eukaryota; kingdom Metazoa; phylum Chordata; order Ceratodontiformes; family Protopteridae; genus Protopterus; species Protopterus annectens. The sequence goes on from NC_056737.1 coordinate 1,719,328,087, forward strand.
AATGTGTATATGGCGTCTTATGGTCCCCATGATCACTAGCCTAGCATATTACTAGGATGGCTGCCTTACTGGAGTTGGCCCTGCTGCTTTTGGTCATCTCAGACTTACAAATGTGCATTTGGCCACTTAGCTTACAGGTAGCCCCCATTTGGCACAATCTTCAAAACTAAGAACATTCTTCCCAATTAAAGGGACAGAGAGACTCTTCCCTTCATGACTCCATAGTGTTTCTGAGTTAGATAAGGAATATCTGGCTTTCACACAGTAGCCCTCATCTCCCCTAGGTTCATACCTCTCAACCTCTTAGAGCAAGAAATCTGGACAAAGCTATAAATAAAAGTGGGACAAAGACCCAAAAATAGGGACAATTTTTAAATATTTCTCTTACAAACTTAGAAAGTTGATAGAATAACAGGTTTTGCTTTAGCATAATTTTTCTGAAGGGTATGAAGTCAGAAACTCAAATCTGTCATTATTTTGCAATGTCAGTCTTTAATGATTTGCCACGAATTTGCCAGAAAACCACAATTTTATGAAAAATGTCTCAAAAATATGAGGCAAAAATCTGGACATTCTGAGAAAGTCTGTACAGTTGAGAGGTATGCTAAGGTTATGGCATCAGCAACAAGGAGATCTACTGTTCAGACTTTCCAATGAACCATGTACTTTTTTGAGGGTTGAGCTGATAAAACATTTTAAATGACATTCTAAAGCTGTATTAAAGTCTTTGTAATTCACAAGTAAATCTGTTGGCCATTGAGGAACTGAGACCTGACCTGCAGCACTGCCTTTATTATTACTGACGTTTGAAGATGCCTTTAAATTTGCTTCTCTAGAGTCTGTCAGCTTCCACCCCACCCCAAAAAGCCTCATACATTTACAGAACTACCAGACTCTGTACAATCTGTGTATAAGGAGCCTGTCACTAATCTGGCAGTTGTGTGTGGATGCTGCTAGGGAATATGAGCTGACATCATGACTCATTGTTTCCTTGTGGAGTGAGCGGAGCACTACACCAATATTGAAAAAAGGTGTGTGCTGCTTCAGCTTTGGTCTTTAAAGCTACTAATTGGCAGACCTGTGTTATGAAATATTAAAGGAACAAACACCCTCCAGCAAGTAGTGCTTATATCATCAGAAATCCCAGATGAAGTCAAGAAGGGCAAGATTACTGGGCTAACACAAATAACCTTTAAGGTTGGAAAGCGTATCATAAAATGTGGCTAAGGTGCAGTGTATGTCTGCAGTAAGAGCACATAAACCAGCACATAAGTAAGATAGGTGTCTGAGAATCCAATCACATCCTTCTGGGCAAGTTTACTCTTTGGTCCCCTCTTTCAATAGATATTTAAGACATGGAAAGAGAAAGGGATGGTTATTACATGTTAGAAGAGGAGGAAGGTCATCTTCCTTTTGGGATATTATCTTCAAAACCAACCTTCCCTTTCCTTGCCACTCCTCCTCATTTCAACACAGGCATTAATTAGTTCACAGTCGTTTTAAAGAATTGAACATGGAAGACCATATTATCAGTTTACAGAATAGAGTTCAAAACTTTCCACACTTCTTGAGAATACACTTTGTTCTCCAGAACAAAAAAGTAGCATAGCCAGCTTTGACTGTGGCTTACAATGTGAAGCAGTAGGGTGATGGCACCCAATAATGTGCATGAGAGCTGTCTTTACTGTTGCTCTAATAGCCTCAAGCCTGATCAGTTTGCAGTCTGTCATGGAGTTGTTTGAGGAGTGTTTCACATAATGGTTAAAGTCTTTACTTCATAGACACAAGGCACAGGGTTTGATTCTGACTCTGATTTTTGCCTGGCATACAAGGCATTGTCAAACCCCACTTTGATCAACCTCTTGCATATCCACAAAGCAAACAGCACCAGAATTATCCATTCTAAAGACTTAAACCTTGCCTGTGATATAAATAGGACCTGCTGGAGAGGCAAGTATGTATCCCAGACACTTACCCCTTCTGTGGAACAGGCTCCCCATCCATGTGAAGCAGAGCTCCTCCTTAACCCATGAACAATTGCATATGAACAGAAAATTCATCCCTAGTGTGGCACCTGTGTCTCTAATGGACACAGGCAGACTGTAAATTGTTAATCTCCCAGGCTCCTGCTTGTAAGTGTTTCATCTCCCAAGCCTCTGCTTACACTTGTCAAGGGTACCAGAACTTGACAGATGTTTGGGATGCATAGCTATGCATAAAAAGTCTGTTGTGGTCATTAGCCTAGCAAACAGCTATGCACCTATGTTTTCACTGTGTTTTAGCACAATAAACAGAAACTGCAGAATTTTCTTGTGAAGCATGCTCCTGACCCCAAGTAATCAATTTTCAATGCTAACTCCTCAACATTGGTTCATTACTTCTGCATGGATAAGCTAATCAGTAATTTGTATCTGGAAATAAGGCCATCCTCCCAATACCTCCTGTCTGGTGTCTGAGCAGTAGCTTGGCTATGCAAACCAAATTCCGTGTAAAGAAGCAGCTTGAAAACTTTACTGCAGTTAGAAAAGATTGCAGAAGCTTCCCAGAAGTCTACTTCAATTTAGGATCCCCTCCCACATGTTTGATTTTGAAATATTGTCACGAATCATTATGATGGTTAAATGTTAAGATTTTGACAGGTAGCTCTGTCTTCCCTATGGCTAAGGGGTCATAGAGAGTTTGTCAGAGTTACGTGGCTTAACAGCTCTAGAGTGTGCTGTTCCCCATTGATTTTCTCCCCAGACTCCCAGTTCCAAGTTCTATTACAGAGGAGTTTCATTGTCCCTTCTGTCACCCTTTTAGAGACGAATTGAAGTGTACTAATGAAACTGAAAACAAGGTGCAGGGCTTAAATCTTCCTTGTTTATTATCAAGAGCTATGCATTATTTAATGACACATGGGTTGCAGATGCTATTTTTGCTTTGGTCATAGAAGCATACCCAGCACTGAGTATTCTGACACCATTCTGTCAGAACTTCAGATCAGCTCCAGTGATGTCCTTCATGTTTCACTGTTGCAGTCATCACCTCTGGGGTTATCCCTGCTGTGGTACCCCATGGCCGGCCCGAATACCAGAGTCAATGTTTTTGTACACCGGCTGCTGTCACCTGTAGTCTGACGTCAGTTTGTCGGTACTATAAGGCAAGGCAGCCAACTTCATTACATAACTTTTTCTTGCCCTAACCCATCAGAAGCACAAAGGATAAGAAAGAAGTGGTCCTGGTGGCTAAGAGCCACCTTGGGAAGCTTGTGTCTCCCTAGAGGAAGATGTTAAATGGGGGATGGAGGGAGGGAAACCAAGACTGCAACAGTGAATACACTTGAACATCTACATTTATGCTAAGTGTACACAACTGTGGAGGTTGTCCTAGTGGAGTGGGTACAGATAGACTTAGGGATGGGTTTCCCATGTGAAATCCATTTGAAAATGGTTTGTTTGGAGATGGGCTTCCCCTCTGCCCCTGGGGCAACGCTTACAAGAAGTTGGTCAGTTTTCCAGAATGGCTTAATGTTAAGTTGTCAATCTCGCCTTCATTCTTGCTGGATGGGTTCGGAGCCAATCCTCAGCTCCGACTCGGCCAATACTAAAGCTCAAGAGCTAATTCCACCGGCACGAGGCTCCCCTATATCCCACAATGCTAGGCGGTAACTACCTAGATCTCGTTTGCCGCTATAGCTGACGAGGTGCTTTTCTACCGGCTCAGGCAGGTGAGTTAGAGTTTTTACCATATTAGGTATTTCTTAACCCCTTTTTTGTTTCATACCATAACCTTTTTAGTTTAATTAAATATTTAGATAAATCGACCCCTGTTTTTCGGGTCTTTATTCCCTTCCTTTTCTTCCCTTAACTTGTAGGCCTTCGGCCCCTCCCTTCCCCCAGTCCTTAGTTGTTTTTTCTTAAGGGCTTGTGTGTGTGTGTGTGTGTTTGTGGCTTGTGTTAGCCTTATTTTAATAATTTCTTCAATAAAGTGTGTGTCTGTAGTGTGTTTGTGTTGTTGTCAGGCACTCCCTTCACGATGTCAAAAGACTCTAAGGTCTCAGGCTTCAAGAAGTGTGACTCTTGCTGTCAGAAAATGTCTCTGACAGACGGTCACACTTCTTGTGTGTATTGCCTGGGACCTTTGCACCTGCAGGACTCTTGTGTTGTTTGTCATGGTTTTAGCCCTAGAGTCCTGCAGGAACGCAAGAATAAATTAATCTTGCGGGGCTTATTAAAGCCTGAAGGCCCCCCGACTCAGTCTGTGTCGGGGAAGCCTTCTAAAATTTCCAGACAGTCAGCTCCGGTTTCAGAGTCGACTGCTGGAAAGGTTAAGTCGGCTTCGACATCGGCTCCGGCCGGAGCCGATGTTTCCAAGCCTCATACTGTTACCTCGGCCTGGAGCCGAGGCTGATAAAACTCCGTTGGCTCCGATACTCTTATCGGAGCCACAGTCTAGGAAGAGATCCAGATCCCCCTCTATCGGCTCCGTGCATTCGGCGCCAGGATCCCCTCTTCTTTCTGAACGGAGCCATAAAACTCATTCCTCACGGTCTTCCAGGTTATCTGACCACGATTTGCAAAGGGTAGTAAGTAGACTTCTCAAGTCCGAGACACTGACCCAAATGCTGCATAGCCCGACTCAGCAGTCAGTGGCTATTTCCGTTCCCCAATACATTCCTCCTCTGACTCCTTTGAGTTCGGAGCCAGGGCTTGTCGGAGCCATGACTGTCGGTGCGTCGGATCCGATACCTTCTCTTTTGGCTCCGTCGTCTGCTCCGAACTCCTCCTTGGAGGGATCTCGGCGCCGAGCTTCCCTCATCGGCTCCGAGTGGGCGAGTGGCATCGGACCCTTGTCCGACCCCCATCTTCCTCTCGGGGCTTCGGCGCTGGTGAGTTCGGCTCCGACATCGACTTCGGAGCCGTCCCTGTCGGTGCCGGGGGAGGTCCTTGTCTGTTCGGAGCGGGGCCCTCTGGCCTTGCCTGACAGGGGTGCCTTCGAGGTCATGCGGAGCGTGCTAGAACCAGGTTCTGCCCCACAGTCGGCTCCTTCAGCCCCCCCATCTGCAGTGCCTGCGGTGATTTCTACTCACCCCCCTTGTCTTATACCGCAGAGAGCCAACTCCTCAAGTTTCCCCATTGGGAATTTCCTCCTCTTCCAAGGCCTCTCCTGACCCGGTAGGAGATCCCCCAAGGAAGAGGCAGTGCAAGAGGAAGCACATTGACTCCCCTGAGTCTATCACCTCTGACACTGACTTAGAGGAATCTGAAGGTTCCCCTCGATCCCCCTCTGAGGATGTCTCCTTTGCTGACATCCTTGAGATCCTGAAACAGAGGGGGAACTGGCCAGCCCTTAACCCTTCGGAGGATGAGTCAGTGTATCTTGAGGCGTTTGGCTCTTGCCCTTCTACCTCCTGGGTGTCCCCTCCCTTTGACCCCATTATGGAAGTGGTGGCAAGGAAGGCTTGGACGGCTCCTGATTCAGTGGAACCCACCCCGAGGAGACCATCTAAATTTATTACTGCCCCTAGAGATAAAGATTTTTTATCCAAAGGTGTCCCTGTTGATGCCATGGTGGTGGCTGCGGCCACTAAGAAGGAGTTAGCTGATCCTTCGGTTCCTGTCCATCCTCCTAATAAGGAATCTAGGACCATGGACAGGTACGGCAAGCGGATGTTCTCATCAGCGACCTTTTCAGTGCGTTCGCTGAATTACTTATGCCACTTCACTCGTCTCCAGAGAGATTTACTCAAGGATATGGGTGAACTGATAAAGGATCCTACAGCTGAGGGGTTCAAAGACACAATGAACTACCAGTTGGCAACCCTGAATTCCATCGTTAACTCCTCCATGCGGCTGGTCTCATATGCTGCAGATGGGGCGAGTAGAGCCGCAGGCGCAGGTTTTGCCCTACGACGTCACGCCTGGATGCAGCTATGCAACTTTGCGGACCATTTCAAGGCGTCATTCACCAATTCTCCCTTTGATGGATCATCCTTGTTTGGTCCACAGGTGAAGGATACATTGACCAGGTGCGAGGTAGAAGGTAAGACTCTCTCTGCCGTAGGAGTCCGTTTTTCTACCCCTTCTAGACCCTATCCCAAAGGTCAGAGGGGAGGAAAGATGTGGTTCCACAAACAATCCCAGGGAGTCTCATCTGACGCACAAGGTCGACTCCCCTCTAGAGGCAGAGGGGGGAATAATAATAGACGCCGCCCTAGAGGCAGAGGAGGCCCGCAAAACCAGGGTAGCAGAGGAATGTTCTCTGACAAACCCTTTCAGCATCCCTGAGGGGCTGCCCACCTTCGGAGGCAGTCGGGGGAAGGTTATCCCTGTACCCAAAAGCCTGGCTTTCCCGTACTCAAGACAAATGGGTACAGTCGATCATATCCAAGGGTTACAAAATTCCCTTTATTCACATCCCATCCCAACCCAAAAGATCCCTTCCAGACGTTCCACCCGGTCTAAGGGAACAAGCAGCATTAGAAATTTCAAAGCTGCTATCAAAAAGAGCTATCCAATCAATCCCAGCAGACCAGCAAGGATCCAGAATCTACTCCAAATTCTTTTTGGTACCAAAAAAAACAGGGGACTGGCGACCCATACTGGATCTCAGCTACTTAAACAAGTATGTCAGGAAAACAAAATTCCGGATGGTCACGCTACAGTCCATTCTACCCTTCTTGGGTCAGGACAATTGGATCTGCTCGATAGATCTTCAGGACGCGTACTACCACATCAAGATGAACAGACGCTCCAGGAGATATCTCCGCTTCAGGCTGGGAGCCAGTCACTGCCAGTTCAGGGCCCTGCCCTTTGGTCTCACTACAGCCCCCCCGTGTGTTTACCAAATGCATGGCAGTGGTCGCGGCTCACTTGAGACGTCAAGGATTCCAGGTGTTTCCATATTTAGACAACTGGCTCCTTACTGCCACCACCAGACATCAGCTTCTTCTATCCAGGGACTTCACCATCCAATCCTGCCAATTTCTAGGCATGTCGATAAATTTTGAAAAATCTGCCTTGTCGCCTTGTCAGTCTATTACCTTTATAGGCGCCACCTTAGCCACACTCAATCTTTCAGCCAGACTCACAGAGCAGAGAGTGTCAGACATTCGAAAACAAGTTTCCCTTCTCTTACAATACAACAAAGTCAAAGCCAGACTAGTTTTGAAGGTGTTAGGACTCATGGCAGCAGCTATTCCCCTTCTCCCCTTAGCTCGCTTTCACATGAGGATCCTCCAATGGATGCTGTTTACTCAGTGGTCCTTTCAACAGCTCCCGATGTCCCATACCATATTGATAACTCAATCATGCAAGAATCAACTGTCTTGGTGTATCACATCACCTCAACTTCTCCGAGGAAGACCCTTCACCCCCCCCCCCAGTCACCACGCTGACAACAGACGCCTCCCTGATTGGGTGGGGGGGGCATTATCAGGGCATGACAGTCCAAGGCACGTGGCAACCTTTCGAGTGCCACTTGCACATAAACGTCTTAGAGATGAGAGCAGTGCTTTTAGCATTGCAAGCCCTTCACGACTCTCTTCCCACTGGGACTATTGCAATTCAAACGAACAACATGTCCGTAGTGTGGTACATCAACAAACAAGGCGGAACCAGATCATACCCTTTATGTCGAGAGGCACTCAGACTTTGGCAATGGGCGAACTCTTCTCAGCGTTTTCTGATAGCAACGCACATTCCCTGGAAATCCAACATTATTGCAGACAAATTGAGCAGAGCAATTCTCATGCCCCACGAGTGGTCTCTAAAGAAATCAGTTCTAGAAGAAGTATTCCTAAGATGGGGCCAGCCTTGCTGCGATCTTTTTGCTACTCCCCAAAATAGCAAGTGTCACAACTTCTTCACTCTCTTCCCGTTACCAGTCCATCCCACCAGAGACGCTCTAGTCCACGATTGGCCCCGGGGACTTCTATATGCCTTTCCCCCCTTTCCACTGATATCTCAACTAATTCAGAAAGCCATCGCCTTGAGAGTGACAATGATCCTCATTGCCCCTTACTGGCCTTGACAAATATGGTTTCCGTTTCTTCATCGTTACCTTTTGGAGCAGCCTTGGCATCTGGACCCAGTACCAGATCTGATAACCCACCAATCGGGTCAGCTGCACCAATCTCTGCCTTCTCTAAACCTCACAGCGTGGTTTCTCAGATTCCAACCTTAGCCAGGCTTCCCTCAATATCTCGCTCGGTCCGAGATATCTTGATAGCCTCTCATAAATCTTCTACCCGGAAGATTTATAGTAGCAAATGGAAACGCTTCTCTTTTTGGGCAACATCAAAAAACATAGATCCCTTTACTGCACCTATCCAGTCTATTCTAGACTTTCTAGCAGAACTCTTTCATTAAGGATAATCTGCATCTACCATTAGAGTTCAATAGGCTGCCATATCTAATTTTCATGTTGGTGTTTCAGAGTCTAGCATCATGGCTCACAAACTCTGTAAAGCCTTTTAAGGCGTATTTCTTCTCAGACCTCCAATCAAAGATCCCCCGCCTCAATGGGATTTGAACTTGGTTCTGGCATCCTTAATCCTTCCCCCCTTCGAACCGTGGCTTCATGTTCTCTGAAGTTGCTTTCTTTGAAGACACTTTTTCTGGTAGCTATAACTTCAGCGAGAAGGGTATCTGAACTCCATGCTCTGTGCAGTCGTCCTCCTTACTTAGTGTTTCACAAAGATAGGGTATCCCTCCGTACTAATCCATCCTTTTTGCCTAAAGTTTCCTCTCAAGTAAACCTAAACCAAATTATTGATCTCCCCGTCTTTTTCCCTAACTATTCAAACAGGTTGGAACAAAAGCTACATTTTTTGGATGTTCATCGCCAACTTAGATATTACTTAGACAGGACTAAACAATTCAGGAAATCTAATCAATTGTTTCTGTCTTATGCTGAAGGGAAATTGGGCCTTCCAGTTACTAAAGTATCCCTCTCTAGATGGCGCACCTCTACAATTACCTTCATCTATGAGATCAGACATCAAAAACTACCCTCAAGACCTAGAGCTCATTCAACTAGGGCATTGGCTACATCCGTAGCTTTTCAGGATAGGCTGCCAATAGATTCCATTTGTGCAGCAGCCACCTGGGCTTCTCCTCATACATTCATTTCACATTACAAATTGGACATGGTTTCTAGAAGCCGTGCCAATTTTGGTTCCACTGTTCTCAAGAGTCTGTTCCGATAGGCCACCCTGGATAAGGTGCTAGGGACGCGGTCCCATCCAGCAAGAATGAAGGCGAGATTGACAACTTAATATTAAGAAGTTATGTACCTACCATAACGTTCTATGTTAGTTGTCTTCTTCTCGCCTTATTTCTTGCGTCCCACCCTCCTTCCCCCAAGCCTGGACAGACCGACAGGAATTCAGTTTGTGTTCTTCCTCTGGAAGTCGTCATTCCCACACGTTCTTCCACCTCTTTTATCCTTTCTGAGATCTGCGATACCTTTTACGCAGGTTGTTTTGAGGTGGGTTTCCCTACTCCATTCTTTGGAGACTAGGGTTGCTTGGTATAGCTATCAAACAAGATCTGAGTAGTTACCGCCTAGAATTGTGGGATATAGGGGAGCCTCGAGCCGGTGGAATTAGCTCTCGAGCTTTAGTATTGGCCGAGTCGGAGCCGAGGATCGGCTCCGAACCCATCCAGCAAGAAAGAAGGCGAGAAGAAGACAACTAACATGGAACGTTATGGTAGGTACATAACTTCTTATTACGGTCCACCTAGTGTCTGAGTTGTCTGTGCATGTCTAGTGAGTGTAGAATCCTTTCCTCCTTGCTTTGAGGGTTGGGAAAGAAGGGGGGAAGGTGTATGGCCTGGTTAAGGGTCACATCAGGTACCACCTTGAGCATAAAGGAGGGATTAGTCCTCAGGGAGATCTGTCTGCATAGAAAATTATGAAGGGCTCAGCAGCCATAAGAGCTGGAAGCTCTGAGACCCTTCTGGCCGAGGTGATAGCTAGTAGGAAGGCAGTCTTCCAGAAGTGGTATTTCAATTCTGTTGAAGCGGCAAGTTCGAAAGGAGGTAAGGTTTCTCTAGCACATAGTGAATACACTCGGACATCTACATTTATGGTAAGGCTACACAACTGTGCTTTCTTGGTTCTGGCTGACTCTCTTTTGCTGTGTGCCACCTTTTTGGTTCCCATTACATAGGTCTCATGCCAGTTCAAAAACTGGCAGTGCATTATCAGTACCTAGAGGTCCCATTAGGGCACCATGCAGTATCAGCCATTTAGCAGGCGCTTGTTTCACCAGGGAGTGCTTTTGAGCCCATACACCCTTAGCAAGCAAGGTCCCAAGCCAGCCTAACAAAATCTGCAATAACCTGCTCTACAAAAATGAGGCATCAAAGAGACCATCTTTCTCATAAAATTCCCAGAAACTCTAAAAAAGAGACTTTTAAAGGGCAGTCATGGGGGGCTGGATTCTCCTGTTTAGTTCCAAGTAACTAGTACAGATGAAAAATAGCAATTTGCTGTGGGATGTCTCCATTTTTGGGCCTTTTTTGTATGATGCACAAGAAATGAGGTTGGGTCAGTGATGACATTCTTTCCCCCAGAAAAGAGGATACAGCAGGCTTGTTAGTGCTTTCCACAGTCTTCATGGGTGGTCCCATCTTTGGTACTTATCTTAAAAGATGCCACAAAAATGGCATAGAATAACCCAACCTTAACCTTTTGCCTTTGCAGAAGCCATAAGGAAGGTTCCCACACTGCAGAATAATGCTGCCCACCTACATGACAGAGAGTCGCATAATATTTAGAAAGCAAATGTTCATGGCCATCATTGACAATGCAAATCTACCTAACAACAGTGATGTATTTTCAAATGCCTTATGAAGTGGTAGAATAATTATTACTGGATGGGCCTCTGAAGCAGCAGCAACAAGTGTAGGATGCAACTTTCATCAACTTAAATTACGTGGTCAATATAACATCCATTGTATTTGAGGGTTCATCCAGGTTTGCAGTAACTGGCATAGTCATGCAAGAACACTCCTGGCAGGTTCACACTTTTAGTCATTTTCGATTCCCCCATTTGCAGGTTTGTATAATAGAATGCACAGGAGTCAGCATTGCATTGATTTAGAAGTGGCTCACATAAAAGCCACCAAGGGAATGCTACAAGAGTCCAAGCTCATTCAAACAATTTCAGCACTATTTCCAGCAAAGAAGCCATGGTAGCTGCCACTTGGATGTGATCAGAGATAGAAGCACTCCTGAGTATGCTCCATGACTGCTCCACTATGGAGGCAACCGGAGGACACATGTCCTGCTGCCTACTATAGTGGTTGTGAATCAACAAAGGCAGGTGGGCTTGAGGTGTAGTATCTGAAGGTTACAAAATCCTTTTCTTAAGCATCCCACTTCTCCAAAATTTTTGATAAATGTTCCCTCCATCATAAAGCAGAGGCAAGTCAGTATGAGTTCCTCTTCCTGCAAGAAAGAGGGCATCCAGGAGATATCAGTAGCACAGATACGACAAAGATTTTACTTCACATTATTTTTTTTTGGTACTAAAGTAAAAGAACCTCAGACCCATTTTGGATCTCGAACACACAAACCAATATATTGCAGAAGTAAAGTTCATAACAGTCTTGGTGCAAACCATCTTACCTTGCCTGTAAGAAGAAAAACTTGAAGAAACAGCCAAAGGAAGCCACCACATCGAATAATCTCTTTATTGGGTACCAATCCAAGTTAAGTGCTTTTGCCCCACAGCATTACAAGGGACTTCTTCAGAACTAAAAAGCTCTCCTACTATACTGGTTAAAATACCATACCATATGCAAACAATCAATAAACTAGTAAAACAATTAAGTTTTTGAATCGGTTAGAAGGCGATTTGATGTGCAGTTTGGACCGCAGAGAGTATATCTGCATGTACAAATTAACAAGGAGTCCAAGAGCTTCCAGTGATTCAAGATTGGAACCAGTCATTACCAACTGAAGTGCTTGCTTGCCATTCTGATTCACCATAGCCCTTGAGGTGTTCATCAAGAGTATTACAGTGGTTGCATAGGAAGAATATCTTCCCATACTTGGATGATGAACTCCTTTCTGCATTGTCACCATCTGAACTGGTCTAGAGCCTGCAGTCATTGATGTCATTGTTTCAGTCCCTGGGCATCACAGTCAATTTTGCTGAATCTCAGCTGCAACTGACCCAACACAATGCTTTCATAGGCTGTACATTGGATACTATGACATGCATAATTTTCCTTCTGTCAGAGAAAATCCAGACTTTGCAGCCTTGCTTGACTGAATTTAGTTTGTAGTTTATTTGTGTCTTATGAAGCTAAGGTACATGACTTCAACTGTTTTCAAGGCTTCCTTGTTATTGTGTGCTAGACTGAACATGAGACCTTTGCATGGGGTACAGAATTGTTAGTGGAAATGGCATAAACAGTCTTCTCCGGTCTTGGAATCATAAAGAACCATCTGGAATGGTGGGTGTGCTGTCAGAATCTTCATGTCAGCAGTTTTTTCCAACTAACCATCAACAAATATGCAGTTAATATTGATGCTTCTCCCCTGTTGTGGGTTTGGATACATTTCCAAGAGAAAGTTGTACTTGTGTCTTGGTCCCTACAGCCTTCGTAATTGAAGCTTCAGGTGAGCATCCTGTAACTCAGAATGTGGTACTATTATGACAGTCAGAGGTTGAGTAATATGATCTCAGCAATGCTTCCAGTTTAAAACACATGGTCAGGGCCTGTGATCTGGTGATGTGCACCACTGACCACCGAATAGTATACAAGAAGGTAGACCTTAAGTGCATGCTCCAGATATTCACTGCTGCATCATGTTATGACTAACACATGCCATACCAAAAACGCTTTGTAGTGAACAGCTATAGAGCAGAATTATAACTACCAGCTTCTCAGGATTTCACCTACTTTCATCTCAGCCTAGTGTCTCCCAGTACTGTGTTTTACCAGCAGTAACTCACACTTGGCCAAGATAATTTTGCATGGGTGCACATGCACACACACTTTCTCTGAGAAGAGGCTAATGATGCCTTTATAGTGCAAGTCCTCATGTTGTACCTGTCTTTGCAGTAACTTGTTGTCACCATCTGTATTAGTCTACCACAACAAGAAAAAAGTTAGTCTGCTCTTAAACTATGTCATCCAAAATGTAGCTGTGAATAAAGCAGTCATGTCTTAATAGGATAGTAGCCAGCAGTTAGTAAGTCAGCAGTTCTATACACATACCCTTAAACTAATAAGTAAACCACCAGCCACAAGCATTTGAAACTACATAATAAAGTGCTTTACTTGAAGTAAATAAAAGTTAAGCAATACACTTCGAATGTAAATATACATTTGTACAGCAAAAGAGAACATAAATGGTTTAAATAGATGGCCGGTTAGTGTTTTTCTAGTTGCCATCATAGTTGTCTGATTGTACTACCATTAGCCAAAATTTACTGAATCTTTCCAGCTTAAGTAGCTGTTGTAAAGGACTCTTGTGCAGTATATTCCATACAAGAGTTCTTGGGCAAAACATTCATTGCACACTCCAGAAGGCAGATACTAACTGCTCATCAATTGTACTGTGAAATTTAGTCACTGGTCATGTATTTCCCTTTTGATTTGGATTCCACTTAAAACGTAACTTTAGAAAAAATGTGTAACCGAAAACAAATGTTACAATGGAAAGGCACTTATTTTACACAAGGGATCAAAAGCCTAGAGAAACTTTTGCAGCATATATAACTGACCTGAGAAATAAGGCTAAAACGTGTAGATTAGGTGATTTGAGAGATGAGTTGATAAGGCAGGCTTGTGTGTAGTATTAATAATGACACAGTGAGAAAGATTTTGCTTCGAGACAGTGATTTAACATTGAATAAGGCCATTGAGATTTGTCAGATATAAGAGCTTACAGAAAAGCATACAAGTATGCTTACAAATGAGAATAGCTGCAAAAGGCAGAGTGACAAAGCTCATGTTGATAGTAAGCAGCACATGGTTAAAGAAATAGGCCCAAGCACATGACAGCTACTGCAGGTCTTGTAATAGTCTATGGGAAACCCAGAGTCTTTCCAGAAAATTCGAGAGCATACTCAGTGAAACATAAGGGTGAGTTAGCAAAGTCAAAACATGTGCCCCCACCCAGCTTCATAGTCAGTTGTCATAATTGTGGTGGAAATCACAAACCCAAATGAGAAAAGTGCTTAGCTTTTGGTCAGCAATGTCATTCTTGCAATAAGTGGAATCATTTCAAATGATTTTGTGAATCAGATAAGGCACATTCTTTTAAAAGAGGGCATTCCAAGAGACAAGTTGATCAATTAGAAAGCTGCGACCCTGTGAATGGTGAAACAGTCAGTGCAGTAGATTTGTGGGCAAAGAACACAAAATCTTTTGTACTGTTTGGATTAATGGGAGTCCCGTAGATCTCAAAGTGCAATGTTATGTCAGCAGAAACATTTGCTAGAGTAAAAATTGCAGAACAGCTTGATTTGACAGTGTGTGTGAAACTCGTTGCTTATGGTGGTGAAGAGATTCAAACCAAAAGCTCAGTAGTGCTTTCATGTTACTCTGCTGGGAACAGCTATTACTTGCAGTTTTACTTTGTCAAGAGACACTTGCAGTCATTATTTGGCCTCAGAAACAGTAGTCTGAAAATGTGACTGCTTTTATTTAATAAAGAAGTTCACCATTTAAGCCTGCATGAAACAGCTCAGGTTTCACCCAAACTATTTTTTCTGAGTATGCTGATATTTTTTGCAGACAAACTAGGCAAACTACCAGTCGTGTATTCCATGAAGGTAGACCCAGATATCAGACCTGCATGGAAAGTTAAAGTAGCTATGCAGAACAGAGTCAAAGCCGAGCTAGACAGAATGGTGCAGCTAGGAGTAATATGTCCAGTAGAAGAACCTACTGAATGGGTATCCCCCATGGTAGTAACTCATAATAAAAGCTAGATGATATCAGAATATGTATTGATCCAAGAGATCTGAACAAAGGATTAAAAAGACCTCATCATCCAATGCGCACAGTCAAAGAGGTTGCTGTCCTCATGCCAGATGCCACTGTTTTTTTTCTGTCTTAGATGCAGAGTTCATTTTGGCAAATTTTGCTTGACCAAAAAATCTTCATTGTTAACTACATTCAGTACACCATTTGGAAGATACAGATTTCTGAGAATGCCATTTGGAATAAATTCTGCCAGTGAAGTCTTTCAGTGTGCAATTGAGCAGATTTTTCTGGCTATCCATGTGCTATTAAAGTAGATGATATTCTAGTAGAAGGCAATGGTGCAGTCAAACATGACAGAAACCTCAACAAAATTCTGGAAAGAGCACATGAATTGAATCTTAAGCTGAATCCTCTGAAGTTCAAATTCAGGCTACAAGACATTACTTATATTGGTCACTTGTTTACCACTTCAGGCTTACGACCAGATCCTTCTAAGCAAACAGCAATTTTTGAGATGCCAGCTCCAGACAATGTCCAATCCCTACAAAGTTTTCTTGGCATGGTCAACTATCTAGGCAAGTTCATTCCAGATTTAAGTAAACTTTCAGCACCACTAAGAGAGTTGACACACAAAGATGTCATTTGGTCATGGTCAGAACAGCACCAAAGAGTATTTGATGTCCTGAAACAAAAAAATTGCTAACCCACCAACTCTCAGCTACTATGATGTTCAAAAACCAGTTACTATTTCTTGTGATGCTTCTAAGTTTGGTCTAGGTGCAGTCATTCTTCAGGAAGGTAGACCAGTAGCCTATGCAGCGAAAATTCTTACCCAGACTGAGATGCAATATGCCCAGATTGAGAAAGAGCTTTTGGCAATTGTGTTTGCATGTTCAAAGTTTCATGATTATATTTATGGTCGACCTATCCAAATCAAAACTGATCACCAACCTTTAGTTACTGTTTTGAGAAAACTTATGCATACAGTTCCTGCCAGATTGCAATGCATGATGCTCAAATTGCAGAAGTACAATTTCAGTCTTGTTTACACAAAAGGCAAACTTCTTTATATTGCTGATACCTTATCTAGATCGTCCAGAAAAAGTACAGCCCAGTATTACAATGAGCAACTTGATTTTGAGGTCATGGAAGTGAGAACATTTTCTTCCACACATCTTGATGAGCTCAGAACTCACACAGCTTCAGATCCAATTCTCCAGAAGCTCAAACACTTTATCAGTCAAGGGTGGCCTTCCAGGCAGTCTTGTTTACCAATAGAAGTGCAGCAGTATTTTCCTTACAAAGATGAGATTTTTGTCAGACAATGATATCATCATGAAAGGTCCTAAAGTAATTGTTCCAAAATCTTGCAACAAGAGTACATTCAGATTTTGCATTATGTCCTCCCAGGAGCTGATTCTTCCAAAAGAAGTGAGAGAGGTCTAGTATTTTGGCCTTCTATGTCAAGAGATATTGAGAACGTACTTTCATCTTGTTCATTCTGTAACAGTACAAAGCAACATCAACTGAAAGAACCACTTCAAGTTAAGCCAGAGTCCTGATCTACCTTGGTCAACAGTAGCCACTGATATCTTTGAGTGGAATGGTCAACATTACTTGGTGTTAGTAGACTGTTATTCAGATTGGTTCAAGATTGACCTACTTCCCAACCTAACTTCCAGTACTGTCATTACAAAGTTGAAGATAATTTTTCTGTCCATGGTAGTCCACACAGAGTTATTTCTGACAATAGTGCACAGTTTACTAGTCAGCAGTTCAAGAAATTTGCGACTTCATATTATGAGTAGTCTTGAATACCCTCAGTTAAATGGCTTGGTTGAATGTGCAGTTCAAAGTGCAAAACAGCTGTTAGAGAAATCCAGACATGATAATACTGATGTTTTTCTAAACTTGTTAAATCTCAGAAACATTCCTTGTGATAATCATCTTGGTTCATTTGCCCAGAGACTTATGTCAAACAAACCAGAGCCACATTACCAATCAGCAGTAATTTCTTGGTTCCATGTGCTAAAAACAACAAAGCAGTAAAAGTCCAACTGTTGAAGAAGCATTTGTCCCAGAAGTCTTACTATGATAAAACCAGCAAACTACTCCATTCATTGAAAAAAGGGAGATAGTGAGGATGCAGACATCAAAAGGTTTTGATCACATCGGATTTGTGAAAAGTCTGTGTCAAGAGCCAAGACTGTACATTGTGAAATTACAAGGAATGAAACTCAGATGAAATCAGAAGCATTTGTTACTAGTGTCTGAACCATTGTTGCAGCATCTTGCCTGTGACAAAGATTCTAGTTCTCACAGTGACTTGCCCAGTGTTCCTGTTCCAGAGGACATTCCATCAGCAGTACCTGTTCCTGAGCAAATCCCTGAGAGTCCCCAAGCAGAAAATTCCGCAGTGATGGTCCCTGTTGCTAAACCCAGTCATAACTATTATGTTACAAGATCAGGTCGCATCTCAAAACCTAGTTCCAGATACACTGCAACCTGGACATGACTGTTGTTTTTTTTATTAGTGTATGTATGGAAGCTGCGGTGGTACAGCGGTAGCGTTGTTGCCTCACAGCAACAGGTTCTCCTGTTCGATTCTCGGTTGGAGTGCCTTCTGTGTGGAGTCTGCATGTCCTCCCCGCGGTCGAGTGGCCTCCAAAAGACATGCGTGAATGGGCGTGCCTTCGCTGAAGGTTGGGTGTCGGGCTGGCAACTCGGCACCATCAAAATCTACTGCCAATCATTAGCAGACCGGAGTTCTGCTGTGGCGACCCCTAACCGGGAAAAGCTGAAAAAGACAAACATCAATAACATAATTGCATGCCTATTTAAATGTCATTGTTTATATGAGACAGCTCAGTAAAGAGGGAAGATGTGTAGATCTTGAGAAGCTTTCCAGTGAGCCAGCACATGCATGTAAGTACTGAGTACGTACAAGCAGCAGTGCCATTTTAAGTAAGCAGCCAGTGTGAGAGCATGCATGTAAGTATGTAGTTCGTGAAGTCAGTGTTCCTGACATCCACCCTGATGGGTTTGTATGCAATAAACTACTTAAACACACAAACATTATTGTTGTCTTAATGCACATAAGACAGTTCTTAAAGATCTTGAACTCTGTAGACAAGGCAGATGTCCGGTTTTTGCTACTTCCCAAGGATCAAGAGTCCTACTGCGTCACTGACATACTCAGGCATTGACTTTTATGGTGCGTATGTTTTGCACAGGTGCGCTTTTCAAATTGTATTGTAAAGACAGGAATAGTAGTAGTTGAGTACCTCTCTATTACATAACATTGCAGCTGAATATGCAGACTTCACAAGGCTTTGTTCTGTAGCTAATACACTGTCTTCATATTGTTATCTTAAATGGGCCTATGCAGTCTAAATGCTGAGGCCTTTCTGTCATCCTCCTCCATTGTCATTATCTCACTTTTTCTTTGCAAACTTTTTATCATCAGAACAAGTACAGTAAAGTTGCTTTTATTATTTATGTCTATAGTTAGTTCAACTCTTAAGATAGATTCCTTCATTGTTTTAACCTTTTCTTTATATTGTTACACTTATGTTATAGAAGTTATTTTTCTTTGCTGTTGCTCCACTGTTTACTGATACATTCTCTTATTTTATTTCCTGCAGGTGTTGTCTAATTCAAAGGACTCCTGTTTTTCTACAGCAGTAGAATGCTTGCAGCAGATCAGGTACATATACATGCACATGTACAAATTGGTAACTTTTGCTCAATTTCATTGCATAGTAAACATATGCTTTAAGTCTTGTATGGTTACAAAAACATAATTGTACTAACAGTGAAATAACATATTGAATGAATTTCAAGAGCAGCAATGAGCAACAGTGAACCAAGTATGACCAAAGTTTTTAAGATGATTTCTGGCTAGAAAGTGTGGAAACACTGGAAGGAACTAGTTAACATCTAGAGTGGCTCAGACGTATCATGCTAGAAAATTAACAAAGAAAATTTGTTAATTATTAAATATTTTCCAATCAGAAAGAAAATGTAGTCACATTTGTTTTCTGGTGAAAGTGTATAATATACTGTGTGGACCAAGGATCTAGAATGTTAGAAAAGCATAGATTTCAGCAGTTGAAAAAGGACTGCTTGGCCAACTCTGTTTGCATGTATTCATAGCTATTGGATGAGCTGCTGATTAGAACCTAATAGTCTGTATTTTCTCCCTCATTGGAAATACTGGTTACCTGTCACACACACATTCTTACATTTCTTGCCCTTCATATGACTAAGTTCTGTTATGTATGGGTATTGTTTTGACAAAAAGCATCAGTAGCTGTACTTGCACAGTTTATTGTACCTTAGCAAAAATATGATGATAGAAAGAACTCTCCAGACTAAAGTTAGACTGACTTCAGAAATAACAACCACATTTGAAGCCCTCTGAGGTGGACAGATAAGCAAACTCCATGTCATGTTTTGTTAACCTTGCCCCATAATTATTTTTCTGTTTGTACTATCAACTAGATGTTTAGTATTCAAAAAGCCTTCAACATGTTTTAGGTCTGTTTATGGCATTTCCACCAATTTCCCTAAAACAGACCAAGAAGATCCCAGCATTGTGTGTGTGTGTGTGTGTGTAAGGAATTTGTCTCAGCCTCCAGGACCTAAGCTAGTAGAAATACTGTAGTTTTCATGGTTGGTCTTGCAAACAGTTTTACATTATGATTTTCTTGCTGAATTCAACAAAAGGCAATAGATGACTAAAGTGAAGTTATTTCTCAATGATTTCGTTGGAAAATCTTTATGTGAAGGATAGGGATGAGTTATACTGCAGTGTAATGTAAGCAAACTGCTAAATGCCCTCATGTTTTGATTTAATGAAATTTTGCATTTAGTTTAAGTACAAAATTAAGCACAATGTCAAACCTGTAAGCAGCATTTTTGGCTTGCCATTAGTAGCTGTTTGAAATAACAAGTTTCATTCAGTCATGGTGGAATAGAGCGGACTACTTTCACACCTTGCAAGAGAGTACTGGATGGAGGCTGTGGAATTTTTACTATGGCAGATTGATATTGTTATGTGATGCATAGCTCTCAACCTTCCATCTCCAAAATGAGGAACACTTGCCTTCATAATGTGGAACAAATGTGCAAAATGTGGAACACATACTAATGGCTTACTAACAACTTTAACTAGTAAGGTCATAGAATGGTTAAAGTATGCTGGTTTTACTTATAAAGAAGATCCTTTAATGAATTAATATGATTAATTTCTATTTACCATGGATTTCACTTAAAATAAAAATCCTAACACTGAATGTGTGACAGACTCTTTCAGTGTGGAAATTTGAGGAACTTCGAGGAGCATGAACTTTTTAAAACCCCAAATGAGGGTATGTTCCTCGTAATGAGGTACACTTGAGAGGTATGATGTGATGAGTGAGTAGCATAAAAGTGCACCTTCCATTTGAAAACACCAGGCATCAAAATGAAGGAATAAAGGGAAAATTTATAGAGCACGTTCACTTTATTGAGCATGAATGTGACAGGCCTCCTCAGGTTGTGGGAGTGTGGATTCACTGTAAATATACTGACAGTAATGTTATACACAGCAGAGAGAGAATGTACTACCTTATACTGAGGGAATATGATTCCATTGTTTCTAATCAATGTCTGTAGCAGCACAGCAACAGAAATAGCAAAATGTAATGCAAGACTTTTGAGTATCAGAAAAAAATGTCATAGCCCACATTTTTGAATAGAAGGTTCTGTTTTGCAGCAGTCCAGCAGGAAAGTACTGCATTGTAAGGACAGACATAAGAGGAAAATGCTTTTAAGTTAATAGAATACCTTTCTGCAGTTGCAACATTCAGGATTGATAATACACATCTTCCCACAGTAGACAGAGAGGAAAAGCAGTAATAATATGATCTTTCTTCATAAAGTGTTTGAAGAACAGGTATCTTGTTAGAATTCTGAAGTGGATTGTTAACTTATGGCACCTAGGGAAAGAGTTTAGGGGTCTTTCATTAGCAGGACTACAAATTGTCAGCCTTAGAATACATTGTAGTTTAGCTGCATTAGTTTGTTGAGGTTTTAAATTCTAAGTTTGTGAGCTGCTTCCTCCAGTCCATGGTAGAGGGGTTTGAGTTTTCCACCTCTGTCTGTCTACTGTGCGACTCTGATCAGGTCAGTTCACCAAACACTGCACTGGAGTCACCCCGGAAAAGGGACAGTTGTATCCAGTGTAATTACCTAGTTAACAAATTAAAAATATATATTGTGAAAACTTTAACAGTAGGTGACCTACTGTCACAAATTATGGTAATTTGAGGTAAAAATGATGCATTTTGGTTTGTGATGCTGAGAAGGATGCCGCCATTCTGATGCCAGTTAAAACACCTCATGTCCTTATGTCTAGCATCACTTATGTAAAAGAGACTTGAAATGGATTCTAGAGACCAGAAGGAATGCTGTAAAACCAAGCTACATGTTACATTGTTATTGTAGTCCCCAAGATGGCAGTCTTGTGGAGAAAAAAGTTAAAATATAATACATACTCGGCACGTAAAAATCTACTGCCAATCATTAGCGGATCGGAGTTCCGCTGTGGCGACCCCTAGCCGAAAGACACAACAACAACAACCCAGAATGCTTTTGCTGTATTAAATAGGACAGGGTAATAAGATACAACGATTTACATTACATTTTCGCTTTTGTGTTGCTACCCCTCTTTATTTCAGGACCTGTCATTGTTTAGCTCTATTAGCAGAAGTATAATGATAACAACATTCCTAAAGATCAGTATTCAAATGTTTCCCAAATTATCCCACTAATAAACTCAGTTCCACAATGCTACAGTGTTGTCTAATACAAAATTAAATTTCACTGTCTTAACACAAGACAGAGTGAGGGGAACCATTTTATATTTTACGTAAAGCCAACAAATTTTCCCTGAAGTCCATTCATATGGACTTAAAATGTGATAGTTTCTTTAGTTAGTTACATTTATCTTTTAGCTGAACTGAATCGTTAGCAAAGAAAATTTTTACCATTGTGAAACAAATTCTCACAAACAAAGCAATTGTAATGCAAAGAAACAATCCAATGAATGTGCTTTTCCAGCCTGTAAATATACTGCCTAGCCAGTAAAACCATGAATCTGAATATTCTACTTTGGTTTTATTTATCACTTGAGCTGTGGTCTGTACCTTACTTTTAATGGATTTGCTGATGTCCTCCTGTTCTCATATTGCAGTGTTCTAACATATGGGATCCTCCACCTGAGGCGACCTGAGCATCCAGCTCATACACAAAAGCTTAGCCTAACTGTTGTATTGTGCGTGGGACGTCACACGCAGGGACTGTAAACCGTGGACCATAAATGCGATGTCTGCACGCACAAATCTCAGAACTTCTCTGCTGCCAGTCACATGTCACCTCTCTCATTTTGCTCCACACAAGTGACTCCTGAAAAGATAAGTACCCCCATTGGGGAATTTTTCTCTCTTTTCTCTGTTAGCTTAGGTTGCTGTATTATTTTTCCTTAGCTGATTCCGTCCATGTCATCTATTTTTTTTATTTTTTATTTTATATTTGTTAACTGGGCTAGTCCAACTGGATATATTTCCATTTTCAGCAGAGGCCCGGGGAGAAAAGCACCACAGTAACATTTAAAAGTTTATAATGCACAATTATAAGAGAGAAAAAAAAATGTAAGACAAAAATAAATGAGAGAACAGTAGTTACAAAGTCATACTATATAAGCAAGCACCATATTCAAAAATAATTATTTACACAAATATAAAGAAAAAAATGAGTTAAAAATAATTAGAGAGCCTTAGCTAAAGAGAAGTATGCTAATTAAGAAATACAAAAACTTTGAAAGGAATAAGATACTCTTACATTAAGATATGTGAGGTTGTTTACAATATGTTCACAGTTATTTCATCTCCTATTTGCAACAATAATTTAAAACAAAGTTACCACTACCCAGGGGTAAGTAGTGTTAAAAAGGTGAGGGAAGGCAGGATAGAGAAAATGGCAAAAGAGAATGCAGACAATTAGTCAGGGTAGCAGCAAGGGCATAACCAGTGTGTTTTAAGATGTTGCTTCAGCCTTTGCTTAAAGAGTGGGAAGGAGGGAAGTACCGTTAGATCTGATAGCAACATGTTCCAATATTTTCCAGCAGTTTTAGAAAACAAGGAGTCACCTGCCAAGTTATTAGACTTGGTAATGCTAGCCAGTAGTTTAGTGGAAGAGCGTAAGAAATTGAGGTTTCCCATAGGGGGTAATAAGGTTAGAGAGTATCGTTGTGTTGTTAGGTTGGTAGAATATCCTACGAACAATGGTAAGTTGGGAAAGTATCAGAATGTTTTTTAGTTCAAGCCAGTCAAGCTGCTTTAGATTCAGACAGTGGTGAGTTCTGAATGGGTTCCCAGTGGCAAACCTGGAAGTATTATTATAGGAGTTTGTTTAGTGAGATTATTTTTCTTTAGGTTAGTATATATAGGAGAAGCATAAAGAAGAGTGGAGATTAGATGGGAGTGGGCAGTTGTAGTTCTGGCTGTTAAGAAGGGTTTTATTCTATATAGGGAGCCTAATTTTCTATTTATGGTTTTTATAGTGTTATTTATATGATTGTCAAATGTGTAAGGTTATTGTCAGTTAAGACTCCTAATAGTTTGGTGGTAAAGTCTGGGGTTATAATGGTGCAATTATTTGATATGATTGAGAAATTGATCGGGGGGAACTTACTGTTAAGTGTGAAGAGGAAGAACTTGTTTTTTTTGGCATTCAAAAGGAGGCAGGAAGGGAAAATATAAGTACGTTCAACAAATTCTACACAGACAGCCACGATCTCTGCTTATTTTGCTTAGGGCCTTCCCACAACTACAAATTGTGCTCCATCTGCCAGTCATTTGTTCCTAAAACACTGCACAGCCACCTCGCAGACCTGAAGCTTTTCGTTGAGAATCAACAACTCAAATGCCTTGCCTTAAGTATGGAATCGCAACCAGCTGTTACAGTAGATCCGACAAAAGAGAAGGCCAAAGTAGCTAGGCCATGTACTGCTCCTCCAAGTATGGGCATCCTGCCAGCTGCCAGTCTAGGGGCTGGGGTAT
Organism: Protopterus annectens; assembly: GCF_019279795.1. Taxonomy (NCBI): domain Eukaryota; kingdom Metazoa; phylum Chordata; order Ceratodontiformes; family Protopteridae; genus Protopterus; species Protopterus annectens. The sequence continues at coordinate 1,719,352,127 of NC_056737.1, forward strand.
GTCCGATAGGCTTGGTGACTTTGATGGGTACTGCATTGGAAGCCGCTGTTATTTCACCAGCCTGCATGTCCGTGGAGGTACCAGCGATGTCGGCCTCCGATGTAGGGGGGACCAGGTTCGCTCGAATGGCTAGTGTTACCAAGGAAGTTGCTTCTAGTCCTAGGCTGACGTCTGACACTAGGCCTTCACCAACTCAGATAGTAACTAAGAGTCCTTCTCTGAAAAGGAAACATAAGTCTAAGCATCTGTCTCCTCCATCAAAAGATTTGCCTGATTGGCAGGCATTTTCCCAATCTTTCTTTCAGGCCTTCTTGGCCCTGAGGCCTACTTCATGACAGACTCTTGTGGCTCTTCCAACCCCAGGCCTGCTTTTGCTGGCCTATTGCCACATCCACAGACTCATGAGGAAGATTTTTCTTCTGATGAGCCCCTCACCTGTGCCTCACAGCTGACTTCACCCCTGGAATACTGCTGTCCTGACAAGGATTCCTTGGAAGGTGATTCCCCACCTGAGGACATCACCTTTGGAGAAACTATTCTCTTATTCCTTCCCAACACCAAATTTTCTTGGGTTGCAGAATAAGAACAGATTTGATGAAGGCCTTTCTCCCACCAGAAAAGGTCACTTCACTGACCAGCTTTTTTCAAAAACTGCTCCTAGTCAACTGCATTTCAGCCAGGGAATTCCTTCACCTCCATGGTCTGATGGCAGCCGCTCTCCACATGTTACTTCTTGCCAGGCTACACATGAGGAAGTTTCAGTAGTTTTTGAAGAATGTATGGTCCCAGCATGAGTTTCAGGTGCCATTCCTTCCCTGTCTAAAGAAAGAAATCAGGTGGTGGCCACGGTAATGCAGCGTTAGCATTGTCGCCTCACAGCAAGAGGTTCTCCTGTTCGATTCCCAGCTAGAGCGCCTTCTGTGTGGAGTCTGCATGTCCTCCCAATGGTCAGGTGACATCTAAAGACATGTAGGTAGGTGGGTACATGAATGGGTGTGCCTTCTTTGAAGGTTGGGCGTCGGGCTGGCAACTCGGCACCGTAAAAATTCACTGCCAATCATTAGTGGACCGGAGTTCCACTGTGGCGACCCCTAACCGGGAAAAGCCGAAAGAGAGATCCATCCATAAATTATTAGGGACAACCACAAAGCACTCTATAGCTATGTCAAGAATCTCAATGGCAACACCCAGGTCTTCTCTGAGTTACAGCACAGTGGCGCAAAAATTGCAGAAACAACTGATATTGCCAACATCCTGGCAGATAGGTTCAGTGCTAACTTTACCCCCCTCTCACCCACTAAAGGGCCCATGTCTGTACAGGAAGAATGCAGAGTCCCTGTAATCACAACTACACAGGTAAAAGCTGCACTATCTAAAGCCAAAAATGCAGCATCCATGGGAATGGACAACATCCCAGGCTGCATTTTACACAAACTTCAGAACGAACTGGCTCCCCACCTAAACACCATGTTCAATCATAGCCTCACGTCAGGCTTTGTGACCACTGAATGGCGCACAGCAACAGTTATCCCATTACACAAAGGGGGAGCCACCACTGATCCCGGGAACTATTGCCCTGTTAGCCTGACAAGCCTGGTCTGTAAGGCCATGGAACGTATCATCATGGAACAAATAAACAAAGACACTGGTAACCTCCAAACTCTGGAAGTCACCCAGTTAGGATTTGTGAAAAGTAGATCATACCTCCTGAACCTGATCGACTTCTTTGAGGCAGTCACCAAAGCCGTAGATGAGGTAAGGTGATTCACACAATCTATCTTGACCTCGTCAAGGCTTTCGACACCATCCCCCATTCTAGAATTATAGCTAAACTCACTAAACTAGGTATACATCCCTACGTCACAAGATGGGTTGTCAATTGGCTCACTGACAGAAGTCACACTGTAAAAGTTGCAGACTTCAAATCTGACTTCAAACCAGTGACAAGTGGAGTACCACTGGGTTCAGTCCTGGGACCCCTCCTGTTTGGGATCTACTTCTCTGAAGTGCAGACTAACATAGAAGGCCTTTGGCTAACGAAGTTTTCAGATGACTGCAAACTAGGAGCCATACTAGACTCCCCAAATGATGTGGACATCCTACAGAAGGGCCTCACTGAGACAGATACCTGGTGTCAGAGCCATGGCCTCAAGCTCAGTGCCAAAAAGTGCATTGTCATCCCCTTTGAAAAATCTCTGTACCCATGACCTACCACATAGGCGGCAGTCTGCTTAAAGTCGAATGTGTGATAAGAGACCTTGGGACCCAGGTGTCCAGTAGTCTCTCCTTTGATAATCACATTGCCACAGTAGTCAGGGAATCCTTCTATGTGGCGCACCTCATCACAAAAGGATTCTCATCCAGGAAAAAAGAGGTCATTGTTCCCCTCTACTCGGCACTCATTAGACCCATTATAGAGTACAATGTCCCTTTTGGAATGTACCTCACAAGACATCTGCAGCAACTGGAAAGGCCACAGAAGTACCTCACAAAGAGGATTACTGGCCTCAAACAGATGCCCTACACTGACCGCCCCAAAAAACTCCCAACTTTGCAGCGTAGCATATCGCCTACTTCGAGGTGATCTCTGCCTAACATATAAAGCTTTGTCAAATCCAGAGCTGTTGGACATGCTACACCTAAAGAAATCCCAATCCCTCTACACTACATGCTCTAGGGACCTAAAACTTGTCACCACAATAAACAGGACATGCTGGAGGGATAGATTCCTGTCCCAGAGACTTCCCATACTCGGGAACAAACTACCCATCTATGTCAAGCAAAGTTCCTCATTAGCACTGTTTCAGAAAAACTTGATGAATGGATGGGAAGTAGGAAATGCACCCTAGCGATCACTTCTGTTGCTCTGCTCAGGCACAGGAAAATAACTTTCTTGGATGGCGTAAGCCAGGGAACCTTGTTGGCTAGGCTTACTTAGTCTCTTGTGTCGATAGCCTAGTACCTACCTATGAATCTCAGACTTCTTTGCAGCCTCTTACTGCAGTTCAACAGATGTACACAGATACATCAGATCTGGGATGGAGGGCCACTATGAATGGACTCAAGGTGCAGTGCCAATGGGACCCCCATCTTCGTAAAAAAATGCATTGGCATCAGGAAAATGACTGCCCTTCTCCTGGTCCTAAAGGCATTCCTTCCCTTCATACATCCAAGTCCCCTCAAAATCTTTACAGACAGCACCACAGTCCTGTGGTACATCAACATGCAAGGGGGGGGGTCTTACTTACTCTGCAGACTGGCCATCCAAGCATTAGAGTTGGCTACCCTCTCCAAGGTAACACTACAGGCAGTTTACATCGCATAACAAAACAACAATGAGTTAGACGCTGTCAGTAGTTATTGTCTCAAAATTATGAATGTATGTTGCACAGAGATGTTTTCCTGGACATAGTCCACCAGTGGGGTACACCACAGATCTGTTTGCCTCCCCTCTGGACAGACAGCTACAGCTGTTTTGCTCAAGGTCCCCCTCCCTACAAGTGCGGAGAGTGGGCACCTTCACAGTGTCTTGGAAGGGGATGTTTCTGTATGCATTCCCTCCTTCCCTCTTATACAGAAAGTCCAGCAGGACAAGCTAAAAGTCTTGCTGGTGACACCCTTTTGCCCAAGGTAGCAGTGATTCTCCGTTCTTTTGTCACTAGCCAAGGGCAGTCACCACAATTTACCTCACAAGGTGGACCTCATCACACAACAGAAGGGATCTCTTATCCACCCTCACCTGCAAACTGTTTGACTAACCGTGTGGGTGATAAACTTTTGATCCAGTTTAGACACCTTTACTCAGAGGACATGCTATCTGTCCTGCAGAAGGCCAGGAAAACCACTACCAGGAGATCCTACTTATCCAAATGGAAAAGGTTCTCCGCTTGGTGTCTTCACAGACAACTAGACATTTTTCAGGTGGATATACCTCTAGTCTTGTCTTATTTGTGTGAGCTCCTGAAATCTGAGCTTTCATACTTCTCAGTGAAAGTCCATTTGTCAGTTATCTCATCTTGCGTACCTCTCAATCCACCATTACTGTCCAGATTAGAGGTGAAGCTTTTTCTCGAATGTGTCCTTCACATCAGACCACCGAGAAAACCCATCCCTCCTCCTTGAGTTTTCTGGAAAAACTCACTACTGTTGCATTTTAACCTGCAGCTTCAGCCACTTTAAAGATGTCCACTTAGAAAACAGTGCTTCTTGTAGCCCAAACTTTGGCCAGAAGAATCTCAGAGTAATAAGCACTCATGGCTAACCCACCTTACCTCATTTTCATAAGGATAGAGTCCCTCTACAAACCCCTCCTTCATGCCTAATGTGGTCAGTGAACTATCCCTTAACCAGTCCATTCATTGACCCACTTTTTTCTTTCCCTTCAGAATGACAGAGAGAGTGCTCAATTCCCATGATGTTCACAGACAACTTAGATTCTATCTGGATAAGACTAAGGACATCAGAAGGTCCAACCAGTTGTTTGTATAATTTCATCCCAGGTCTCTGGGGAAGGTGTATCCAAACAAACTATATCTTCATGGATTTGCAAGACAATATTTTTCTGCTACTCCTTCTATGGGAAATGGTTACCATACACAGTCAGAGCCCAGTCAACCAGAGCTGTGGCCTCCTCAGGGGCATTCTTCAAAGGGCTAGATACAGCCACCATTTTAGAGGCTGCCATGTGGTCTTCGGCCCACACGTTCACTAAACATTATAAATTGGACTGCATCTCTAGGGTTAGGGCAGGATTTGCTAAAGCCATCCTCCATGGATTCTTGGAGACTGCATCTTCTTCCACCTCCCATAACACAGGTTGTGCGTTGGTACTCTCCCACATGTTATGAATACTGCAACATGAGAACAGAAGGACACACAATAGTTGTGTAATATCTTACCATAACCATAGATGTCCTCCTCTTCCATGTTGCAGTATTCCTATCCCACCCTCCTTACCCCCTCGAAGACCTTTTCCCTTTCTGGATGGCATCCTTTCAGCTTGCCTTATACTATTGTCTGACTGGATTATTCAACTCTGAGGTCTGTGTGTGCAGACATCGCATTTATGGCCCACGGTTTATGGTCCCTGCGTGTGACATCCCATGCACCATACAGCAGCCAGGCTAATCTTTTGCATATGAACCAGACATTCTGGTCACCTCAAGCGGAGGGTCCCACATGTTAGAATACTCCAGTATGGAAGAGAAGGACATCTATGGTTATGGTAAGATTTTATACAACTATTCTTTGTCTTGTATATGTGAGCAGCATTCCTTCTCCACAACTGTACATGCATCCACACCAAGAGTAGAAATTCACCATACAGTTCTGCAGGGCTGCTGTTCTCATCATTTCCCAGTAAGGTCTCTAAGAGATTCATAAAGACGTTTGGCTGAGACACTGAGAAACTTAGCTGCTTTTATAAGTTCCTAGATTGTCTTTCTTACCACTTAGAAGTGAAAAAAATGAAGCTTAATTCTGCTAAAATTCCATTACTGAACTCGAACACTCACAACTTAATATCTGGGTTGGCATGAATACCAGCAGTGCTTATTGCCCCAAATGGGTTCACAGTCTTACATGAATCTATATACATTTTTCATAGGATCATGGGGAATTACAAGGCTAATGTCCCTAGGGCCCTTACAAGCTTAGTCAAGTTCTTACCCTTATTTCCACAATCAGCCATATTTCCCCTGTCCGAGGCACACAGGTGGAACCCCCAGGGTTAACTTATGGCCACCCATCCAGTCATCCATATTGTGTTTGAAGAGGGCCAATGTTTGACATGAAGTGGGAGTCTGTTCCAAAAGTGCAGTAACCTCAGGGAGACGTATCTGTCCCTCCAGTAGATTTTATTAATGTCAAATACCGGGTTAAGGTCTTTAGAGCGAGTAACCCATGTACCATTTGACTTAAGGATATGTAACATTTCCAATAACGCAGGGTCAGAGATTGCCTTGTATGCAAGACAGAGACCATCTCTGTGTAGTCTGTATGAAACAGAATAAAGTGACAGTGTTTTCAGAAGTTCTCCCTACCTGCTACAATATCATTAGACAAGACAGACCACTTCGTAAAGGGGGTGGAACTGCCTTACTGTACAAGTCCACCTTAACTGTACGTCAATTAAACTTCTACCCCTCCCCCAATAATTGGGACATACTTATCTCACAACTTCAACTTCACCCTAAAATGGTCATCACCACAATTATGATATATATTCCACCTGGTATTACACCTGCCAGCCTTGAAGACTTCTTATAGGTTCATAGGTTCATACTAGGCTATCTGCCCTAGGGCATTTATAAGCCTAGCCAGAATGTGTTTGGCTTTTGCCACCCATTTTTAATTTATTTTGCTATGCCCTTTTTCGAGGTTAGTATACTGTGCCTCTGTCTAACAGTGACACAGAAGTGATACCCGGGGTAAACCTACGATCTCCTATCCACTCATCAAGATTCCTCTTGAATAGAGTCAATGAGGGACTCTGCCTAACCTGGACTGGGATTTTATTCCAGAGTGAAGGGAGCCTCTGGGTTATGAATCTGTCCCTCCAGCATGTCCTATTTATTTCAGTGCTGAGGTTCAAGTCTCGAGCCAGAACTCAATGGGATTTGGATTTTCTGAGGTGTAGCATGTCCATTAATTCCAGGTTGGACATGGCATTATCGCCAGGCACAGATCGCCTCTGAACAGGCAGTATGCCACTGAGTAGAGCTGGGGTTTCTTTAACCGGCAGCATATGGCATCTGTTTGAGCCCTTTGATCATCTTGGTGAGGTACTTTTGGGGTCTTTCCAGTTGCTGCAGGTGTCTGGTAAGGTACATCCCAAAAGGCATTGTACTCAATTATGGGCCTGATGAGGGATGAGTAAAGAGGCACGATGACCTCCCTGATCTAGATGTGAATCCCTTCATGATTAGGTGGGCTATATAAAATGTTTTTCTAACCACTTTGGCCACGTGGTTGTCAAATGAGATATTGCTATCAACTTGGGTCCCCCGGTCCCTAATTACTTCTTCTGTACTTAATGGATTACCACCTATGTGGTAATTTGTGGGCACTTTGTTTTGCCAAAGGGATGACTATACACTTTTTGGCATTTAGCGTGAGGCCATGGCTCTGGCACCAGTTGTCTGTTTCTATGAGGCCCTTTTGGAGGATGCTTGTGTCGGTTGGAGAGTCGATTATGGCCCAGTTTGCAGTCATCTTCGAACTTGGTCAGCCACAGTCCTTCCGTGTTGGCCTGTACCTCCGAGAAATATATATCGAATAAGAGAGGTCCCAGGACTGAGCCTTGTGGGACACCACTTGTAACTGGTTTGGAGTCTGACATGGCTCCAGCAATTCTAACCATGTGGGTTCTGTCCTTGAGCCAGTTTGCAACCCATCTAGTGACATAGGGGTTTATATTTAAGCTGGTGAGCTTATCTATAATGCCCGAGTGGGGTATTGTATCGAAGGCTTTGCAGGTCCAGGTAGGCTGTGTGGACCACCTTCCCCTCGTCAATGGCCTTGGTGACTGTTTCAAAGAAATCAACCAGGTTTAAGAGGCAGGATCTGCCCTTAACAAAGCTGAACTGGGTAGGATCCAGTGTCTGTAGGTCCCCAATATCTTTATTTATGAGGTCCACGATGATCCTTTCCATAGCTTTGCAGACCAAGCTAGTCAGGCTTATGGGGCGATAATTTCCAGGATCCATTTAGGCACCACCTTTATGGAGAGGGACCACTGTTGCTGTACGCCACTCTTTGGGCACATATCCTGCAGTAAGGCTGAGATTGAACAGTAGTTTTATGTTTGGGTTTAGCTCTTCTTGGAGTTCATGTAGGACGCAGCCCGGGACACCGCCTGGTCCCATTGATGCTGTGTTTTTTGCTTTGGAGAGGGCGGCTCTTACCTGAGCATCTGAGATGTCAGGGGCAGCACTCTGCTGGGATAGATATTTGCCCTTTGGTGGGGGATGTTTGCTGAACCTGTCAGCTAGGATGTTGGCAATGTCTGTGGGTTCAGTGTATTTTTTGTCATTTTGGACTAATTCTGAGCATATCTGGGAATTACCACCCAGGTTCCTAACATAACTAAAGAAAGCCTTGTGATTATCCTTAGTGTCCTGTGCAATTTTTCTCTCAAAGCTGGCCTTAGACAATTTTATGAGTGCCCGTAGTTTTTTGCTAATACTGATCAGTGATGCCTTCCTTTTGGGATTTTGCTCTATCATTTAGTAACTTCCTCCTTCTATTGTATAGTTTGTTTATGGCTGGTGTCCACCAGATAGGACGTCTGCCTTTGGAGGATTGGGTCTTGGTTTTATTTGGGATCGCATGATCCATGCATTCCTGAAGGTGTTCATAGAATGCGTTTATAAAGGATTATGCGGTCTGGGACGTATTTTCCACAGGCCCGGGGCTTTGAAGGATTCCACCTCGGTTTTGAGGAGTGTGAAATTTGCTTTAGAGAAGTTTTTCACTGTGGTTTTCTGGGCAGGGGTGGGGTCGGATGTGAATATCCAGTGAGATTAGTTTATGGTCTGATCTTACCAGTGAGGGATACACTTCTGGTCTGGAGCATAGAGTCCCCATGTTGGTGATGATCAGGTCCAGTATGTTTTCCCTCTTGTGGGAGTGGTAACAAGTTGTTCCATAGCATTTGAGTTTATAAATTCTAGGAATCTTTGGGCTAGGGTGTTGGAGCTAGAGTAATGCTCCCAGTCTATGTTTGGGTAGTTGAAGTCCCAATATAATGGTGTTTGGAGAGACCTTCATATTTTCCAGTGTTCTCAGGAAGGCCGAGTGGGATTCCTGGGTTTGGGAGGGTGGTCTGTAGCAGGCTATAAACTGGAAGGCAGTTTTACCCACTGTTAGTTGCACATGGATAGTCTCTGATGCTTCGTGCTTTGCCACCAACCTGGAGGTGTGGGTATCTTAGATGAATATCGATACTCCCCTCCTTTTGTGGTTCGGTCCAAGTTTTGGGGCCAAAAGCATGGTATGAGGTATAACCTGGTAGTGCTGGGGTGCTCTCGGAGCCCTGAACCAGGTTTCTGTTACTGCACAGATATCGATGTTCTCCATGCTAAGCAGAGTTTCGAAAAGTGCATCTTGAGGTTTAGACTTCTGGCGCTGAGTAGCATTACTCTTAGTTTCTTATCCCTTGTGATACTTATGGAGGTGGGTTTGTCTTTTGAGCCTTACCTAAAAAGGCACTATGGGGTAGCAAGAGCCTTTGCCAATATCCAAAGCCCAGGGGTGACAGGTGCAAGCTGTCCCTAGCGGCATCGTGGCTTGTCGAGCATATCATCCCAAGCTGACAGGCATTGATCCCCTTTGAATGACACCAGTACTTAAGCCAATTGTTGAAATTGATCATCTTGTCTTCATATTGTGGCATCATTCTTGGTGAGGGTAAGATGCTACTCAAGGTCAGGGTCATACCAGCCTGGGCTACATGCTCAGAGAGCTCCTTTATGTCTCTTTCATGTAGTCCAGGGAGGTACGCCTCAGGTCATTCACACCAGCATGGACAATGACTGAGTCATATTTGTACTTGCCTTGGAGTGACCTGAATGCTTGTGTTATGTGGCGGATCCTAGCGCCGACAGGCTGCTCACCGTGACCGCCTCCTTGTTCAGCCTGGTGAGCGGGACGCCAGTGTGCCTGACGATAGAGTCACCTATTACAAGTGTATCAGGTGTGTTGTTTAGTCTTAAGGGCTGTGACTGTTCGGCACACTGGCTTTGTGAGATATGTGTTGCACATGTTTTGTTTTGGGGTAGCGGTTGCTTGGGTGTCTGCTTTGGAGGTCTCTGCTGCTTAGGCAGATCTTTATTTAGAGCCTCCGAGTATGTTTTTTGTGTGATTATGTGTTTGGTTTGCTGTCGTGGTAGGTCTATGTGAGACTGGAATTGTAGTGAGTGTGGTTTCCTTCTCCTCCTGACTGGTTATGCCAGTACTGAGTTGAGAGAGCTTGGCCTCCAGTTTGGCTATATGGTTGCATCTCTCACATGGGTTGGAATTTGTTGGGGGAGGAGAGGGTTGTCTGTGTACATGAGGCAGTTGTAACATTGCCTCAAGATTCCCAGATTCACCAGCTGGACCGAGAGGAGATTGACAACTGACCTTTGGACATGCTAGAATTATATTGGGAATTCCTTAATAATTGAAAACAAGGGCCAGTGGGGAGTGAGGGTGTAGTGCTTTTAATTTTTAGTGCTGACTTATATAATTGCTTTAGTGAGCAAGTGCCAGGTAACTTAAGTGCAATGTGTTACAGGTAACTTAAATGCAAAACGACAAACAGTAACTTTCTTTCAAGTGAAACAAGGAAATAAGTACAGTAAGCAATGCAGATATCACTAGTGATCCACAGAAGCTAAGAAGCCACGTATTAGGTGGAATTAGCGTTCCAGGGAAATAACAAGCAAACAAACAACAAGCATATAAACAAAGCTAGATTCAGCAGGCTGGATCTAGTCTATGCTACAGCAAACAAGGTGTACCAATTTCAGTAAGATACAGTTCAAATATTCAGGCACTATAAACCTTTAACCAGAAATTCCCAGCTCAGAAGGGCAGAGTCCAGCCTCTTCTCCCACAAGAGTGCAGACCACGAACCTTCTTAATCTAAAATAACTGGCCTGAAGCACAAGTGCTTAAACCAGAACTAATACACTTTAAGAATAACAGACACTGGGCTCTCAATCAGCAGTTCCCAACTTAGAAGGATGAAAGCTACCTGTCCTGCCACCACAGTGCATGCCACAAACCTTCCTAATGTAAAACAACTGGTCTGAAGCCCAAGTGCTTAATCCAAAAGACTTAGAATGATAGCTACACTTTAATCAAGTTACTACCAAGCAGTAATAAATACAATTGAATACTTTAGAGAATGCCTGGATTAGTGCTCAAGTTACACAAACAAAGCTAGATCCAGCAGGCCCGAATCCAGTCTATGCCACAGCAAACAAGGCGCACCAACTTCAGTAAGAAGCAGTTCAGATATGCATGCACTATAAGCCTTTAACCAGAAATTCCCAGCTCAGAAGGGTAGAGTCCAGCCTCTCCTCCCACAAGAGTGCAGACCACAAACCCTCTTAATGTAAAATAACTGGCCTGAAAGCCCAAGTGCTTAAACCAGAATTAATAGACTTTTAGAATAACAGACACTGAGCCCTCAATCAGCAGTTCCCAACCTAGAAGGATGTATGCTACCTGTTCTACCACTACAGTGCAGACCACAAACCCTCTCAGTGCAAAACAACTGATCCGAAGCCCAAGTGTTTAAACCAAAAGGCTTAGAATGAGTTACACTAAGCAGTAATAAATACAACTGAGTACTTTTAAGATGATGCAAAAGTAAAAAAAAGTAGGTAGAAACACAAGTACAGTAAAATCAGATGAAATTTTTTTAATCCTGGTGTTCTTCCATATACTCACAAGAAACCCTTATTCTGGGGGATTTCAACCTAGATTGGTTCACCTGGATATCAGAACCACCAAGTAACCTAATAAATCTCCGTGGCTACCAGCAGCTACTTCAAATTCCAACTAGATGTGATAAAAAATCTAAAAGGGAATCCATCCTTGAATGGGTCCTAACAACTCCACATTGTATCCCCACGCAGGCAATCTCCCAGACACCTTAAGTGACCACAACATAAAATACCTTAGACATAGTAGAACAAGCATATGCAAAACTACTAACTCTAAATACACTAGAAACACAAAAAAAATTCTCTCCTGAAGTCCTCAGTACTTTACTCTGTAACTGTGACTGGACCCCCCCCCCTAAAAACCCTTTCACTTGACCAGGCTGTAGCATATTTCAACTAAACATTTCTACAACACCTAGACACTGTCACTCCATTGTGCATAATCAAGGGTAGAACCTCTACAAACCCCTGGCTTGATAAAGAAACCAAACAAATCCTCAAGTCAAGAGACACTGCCTAACTTTACTGTCAAAAAAACAATGAAACACAAACTCTAACTAAGTGCCAAGAACTGCGCAACCGTGCAAAAAATTGCATTAGGCTGGACAAAAAAATCCTACTACATGACATTACAAACTAAATATCAACACAACCCCCAAAATTTTGGAAAAATGTAAACCAGCTACTAAAACCCAGCCAAAAGGCTACCCCCAAACCAACCACCCCTGACACTACAGTTTCCATCGAAACACAATTCAGCTCCCACTTTGTGAACTCAGTTCTATCCTTAGTATCACAGGACACATGTTCTTCGTGTTTCACTGTTGCAGTCATTACATTTGGGTTATCTGCTTGCAGGTAGTCCTCAGTCAGCCTGATTAACAAAGTCTTGGGTCCTGCGTTGGTTGCTGTCCCTTCTTCCATGATGTCAGGTCGTCAGGGGTATAAAACATGCAGCTGACGCCATTACATCAGTCTTTATTGCCGTGCGGTGCCCAAAGCAGAAGCAGTTCGGAAGTGCCGGTCGGCCGACTCCTGAAATTTTCATTTTCGAGTTTCAGAACCAAAGTCTTCAACTAAAGCTAAGTACCCCATTAGGGAAACTTTTTCTTGCTCCTTCCCGATGTCAGTAAAAGTTAATAATTGCATTACTTGTGGAAAGCAAATACCTCATAAAGATTTTCATTCGTACTGTATTCCTTACCTAGGCCCTGACCACGACGTACCTTGCTGTCGGTTTTGTGCTTTATTTAATCAGCGTACTATCTGTCATCTGTATATTTTTGCCTCTAAATATTTCCGTTCTCAGTTTAATTATCCAGAAATGTCTTCGGTTAGCTATCTGACTAGGGATTCCAAAAAAACGCAAAGATAAAGACAGAGACAGGCTGCCAAGGTCCAAAACTGCCGACAACGCTTCTCCTAAGCCAGTTGCCAGTACTCAGTGAGGCGCTTTCGCAGCCCCTGATACCCGCTATGTCTGGTTCACAGGCCTCTACTGAGACCCATTCGGAGTCCGGTATGCCACGAGATGCTTCAACTATGGAACCCGCGGATGTCTCTAACTTGGATGGGTCCAGAGGAGCTGTGGAGGCACCAGCTTCTGAGGGTGTATTCAGGCCTACGGACTTACATATTAAACCGATGCCTCCCTCTTCTCTTAGGCCTAAATCTCGAACTATGCCTAAAAAACCAATGCCCAGGTCACATACTCAGGCCTCTATGCCTAAAAAACAAATGATGAGAATGGCTGAAATTCTAATAACTCTAATCAGGGGTAGCCAACCCCCCCCCCTTTCTAAGAGGCATAGAATTGAAGTGATTTATTAATCTTCTGACCAGGGTTCTGTTTTTTCAGATTCTTCTGATGATCTGGATCTGCCCTTATCTACTTAAAAGGATTCTGATGCAGAGGACTTCATTCCCTCTGCTTCCCCTCCAGAGGATTTTTCTTTTTGGGAAACCTTACATACTCTAAGGGAGCATTTCCACTGGGAAAGCCAGTATTGTTCTGATTCAAAAAAGAGGCTTAGGGATTTCTTACTCCTACCTCAGCATAGGCCTTTAGCTATTTCTCCTGTACTAGACGTTGTTGATGATGCTTTTTCGGAGTCTAGTTTGGCCCCTGATTCCTTGCCTCCTGCCCTCAGAAAAACAGACAGATGCTACAGGGTTCCTGAGTCACACAAGTTTCTTTTTAAAAATCCTATTGTGGATCCAGAGACTATTTCACAGGGGCCCAAGGGCATTAAGGCTTCTACTGCTAAAAATCCTACCCCTTCTGATAGAGACTCCAGGGCGCTGGATAGATGGGGTAAGAAGATTTACACTTCTGCAACCTTGGCCATTAGGGCTTTAAACTGCCAGTTCCATATGTTAAAGTATCAGCAACATGTTATTGTATTGCTTAAACAGAAAATTATGTTGATTCTTGACTGTGTGGAAAATAAAGAATTGCATGATTTAATGCATTCTGCTGAACAAGTTGGAAAATATACTTTGCAATGTGATTTTGATTCATTAGAGGCCTCTTGCAGGGCTGCTATTACTGGGTATGTGCTCAGAAGGCATGCTTGGCTTAAGGAGCAATCTTTGCCTGATCATGTTAAAGCTAAATTGTTGGACGCTCCCTTAAATCAGGACCGCCTGTTTGGCAACAAGGCTGAAGAAGTTCTTAAAAAGATGGAAGATAAAGCTAAATCTATGCAAACTGTTAAAGATTTCTTACAAGTTCAGCCTCCTAGATATAGTAGGCACTGGCCTTCTAAGAACTGGTCCTTTCCAGCCCCTTCCAGGTCTTCTCCAGCCAAACCCAAACACAGCAAAAACCCCAGGTTTCAGTCCCAGGGGACACACAGGACTAAGCAGTGGGGGCCTCCACTTCCAAATCTGGGAGTAATAAGACTCCCCCCTATGGTAAACTGTCCCAATGACTTCCTTTTAAAATTTCCAAGCACTTATCACCTGGCTGCCCCTTTGAGGGGAAAGATTGCTCTTCATGCAAAGAACTGGGAACTCATTACCCAGGACAAATGGGTTTTAAATATAGTGTCCCAGGGATACAGATTTCACTTCCATATGTTGCCAACACCAAGCAGGTGGCTGGACCTACCCCCAAATCAGTGTTCAGAGGCCCAAAAACAAGTACTTTCTCTCATAAGCATGGGGGCTATTCAACTGGTACCAGAAGAGGAAAAGGGACAAGAATTCTACTTGAGACATTTCCTGGTACCCAGAAAAGACAAATTCATGGCGTCCTATCATGGACCTGTCTACTCTAAGCACCTTTCTGGAGATTCCAAAGTTCAAGATGCTGACTCTTCAACAATTATTTCTTATGCAAGGCAAAGATGCCTGGTTGGCAACACTAGATTTAAAAGAAGCAAACCTGCACATCCCAATCAGGGAATCTTGCAGAAGATACCTACACTTCAAAGCAGGCTACGCACACTGTCAATTCTCTGCACTGCCCTTTGGCTTATCTACTGCACCCAGGGTATTCACAAAGTGCATAGCTTCAGTTATTGCATTTTGCAGGTAAAGAAATATTCAAATATACCCATACCTGGACGATTGTCTAATTCAGGCAGAAAGCCAGGACATACTTTTGAATTATCTGGCCTTTGTACAAAGGGTTCTGACTTGTTTGGGGTACACCATTAATGAAAATAAATCACACTTGGTACCCTGTCAACAAATTATATTCCTGGGAGCAAGCTTGAATACAACTTCCCAGATGGCCTACCTCACGCCAGAGAAACAAATTCATTTGACAACCTACTTCAAACAAGTGGCCACAAAGACCCTGCTATCTGCAAGACAAATGCTTCAAGCCTTGGGGTTCATGGCCTCCTGCATTTTTCTAATTTCATATGCAAGACTGCATATGTGGAAACTTCAGTGGTATCTAAAAAGATTATGGTGTCAACATTCTCAGGATCTAGAAGCAATGATTCCTATCATACCTTGCCTATGCCTAGAGTTCCTTTGGTGGGCAGAAGCCTGCCCTCACCTGGCAGGGAAGTGCATTCAGGGCAAATGGAACCCAAGTCAAATGCACCTGCATATCAATCAAAAAGAAATGTTAGCTGTACAGAATGTTCTGACAGCCTTCAAGGATCACCTTCTTCCAGGACAACTAATGGTAAACACGGGCAACACCACTGTTATGTGGTACATAAACAAGCAGGGGGGCACACATTCTTACCCCCTCTGCAGACTAGCCATGGCAGTGTGGAACACAGCCTTGAGCTACCAAGTGCATCTACAAGCTCAATTCCTGCTAGGAAAGTTAAATACACTGGCAGACGGGCTAAGCAGAAACCTTATGGGCCCACACGAGTGGAAACTGGAACCAAGGATTTTCAACATGTTGACAAGCAAATGGGGGAGCCCAGATATAGAACTGTTTGCCTCTCCCCAGAACTACCAATTGGACCCATTTTGCACAAGGACTCCCCACAAACAAACCTGGAAAGTGGATATTCCGTCCTTCAGCTGGACAAACCTATCCGTCTATGCCTTCCCCCCTCTGCTCTCCAAAGTACTACTAAAAATCAAACAGGACAAACCAAGGATGATTTTGATTGCTCCAGACTGGCCGCACCAACACTGGTACCCCCTCCTGTGCAGTGTGTCACGGTTATCCCCATGGCACCTGCCTCAGACTCCTTCCCTGTTGTCTCAACAGGAGAACCAGATTCTGCACCCTCAGCTTCTAACACTGAACCTTGCAGCCTGGCTAATTACATAATCTCTCCTTTACCATCCCTCAGTAAACCTGTGATGGATATCATTTTAGAGGCAAGGAGGCCTAGCACTAGAAAATCCTATGCTGAAAAATGGAAAAGATTTTGTGCCTGGAACTAGTCTCAAGGGATGAGCACAGCAGAGCCCAATTTACCTCAGACTTTACAATACTTAACTGAGATGCTTCACAAGGGCCTGTCTTTTTCCTCCATTAAAATCTATGCCTCAGCCATTTCAGCTCATTATAACACAGAACCCTCCCTTCTCTCATCCACTGCTCAAGCAGTTCCTCGAGGGGGCAAAAATTTAAGACCACCCAAGAGAGCTCCAACCCCAGCCTTGGACTTTAACTTTGTTTTGGAGAAACTCACTCTACCTACTTTTGAACCAGCTACTACTGCAGACCTAAAATTTCTTTCTTGGAAAGCAGCTTTTCTTTTAGCAATCACTTTAGCTCGAAGGGTATCTGAATTACTGGCCCTTATGGCAGTGGAGCCTTTCATCATCTTTCATGCAGACATAGTGTCCCTCAGAAACAATCCATCCTTCATGCCCAAGGTGGTATCCAGTGTGGCTCTTAATCAGTTCATTCATTTGCCAACCTTCTTTCCCAATCCACAGAACAAAGGAGAACGGATATTGCATTCCTTAGATGTGCATAGACAACTCAGATTTTACTTGGACAGGACTAAACCTCAAAGGAAATCTGAACAACTGCTGGTAGCATTTGCTGCAGGAGCAGAGGGGAAGGCTATTTCAAAGCAAACTATTTCTAAATGGATAGGCCATTGCATTCATTTCTGCTATAAGCACCATGGAAAACCTATCCCCCAGGGGATCAGACCTCACTCCACCAGGGCTGCAACTACCGCTACAGCCTTTCTCAGAGGCGTCTCTAGTAGGGACATCCTAGAAGCTGGTACCTGGATTTCTGTACATACTTTCACCAAGCATTGCCATTTGCCAATTTTCTCTAAATCCAGAGCTGGCTTTGCCACTGCAGTCTTGCAGGGCTTATAGCTGGTCCTAATGCTATCTAAATTCCTTCTCCGAGTCCCAACCACAGCTTTGAGAATCTACCCAAATGTAATGACTGCAAAAGTGAAACACAAAGAACATAGTACAGTTGTGTACACTTACCATAAATGTAGATGTTCGAGTGTATTCACTGTTGCAGTCCTGGTTACCCTCCCTCCAGCCCCCTAACTTCTTTTGGTTATACCTCTATTTTCCTTTACTATGCGTAAAAGCCTTTTTGGTGTATTTGCTTTTTTGTTGGAGGTATTTCATTGTACTTTTATATTTAATTGCTCCCCATTAGGGGTGCGCCTGACATCTGGGGCAAGAAAAACTGATGTAATGGCATTGGCTGCATGTTTTATACCCCTGACGACCTGACGTCATGGAAGAAGGGACAGCAACTGACGCAGGATCCAAGACTTTGTTAATCAGGCCGACGGAGGGCTACCTGTAAGCAGATAACCCAAATGTAATGACTGCAACAGTGAATACACTCGAACATCTACATCTGTGGTAAGTGTACACAACTGTACTTTCGTACCTCACTATCCCCCCCAACACAAATAACACTAATACAAGCTTTACCCTTCTAAACAGTTTCCACCACTTCAATCAAAAGCATGCTCTCCAAACTAAAAACCTCATCAACAGCAGCCGACCTACTACCCAGCTATTTCATGAAACTCACAGCAGATGCTATTGCTTTCCCAATCGCCACTCTCATAAACAGATCAATTGTTGAAAAATATGTGCCAAAACTCTGGAAAATATCTTATGTTACACCCATACATAAAAGCGGGACCTCCACTGAACTTAATAACTACAGATCCATTGCTTTACTCTCCCCCCTGGCCAAAATCCTAGAAAAATGCATCCATACCCAGGTGCTAAAAATATCTCCTAGACAGCAGCATCCTGTCACCTACTCAGCATGGTTTCAGACCTGCCCATAGTACCACTACAGCCCTCCTCTGCTTCACACACACAGTAAACCATCTCAGAAACGAAGGCC
This sequence comes from Protopterus annectens, assembly GCF_019279795.1. Classification (NCBI taxonomy): domain Eukaryota; kingdom Metazoa; phylum Chordata; order Ceratodontiformes; family Protopteridae; genus Protopterus; species Protopterus annectens. The sequence goes on from NC_056737.1 coordinate 1,719,370,343, forward strand.
TGCAGGTGTCATCTCTTATTTTGGATATGTCCACAGCATTTAACACAGTCTCACACCAAATCTTGCTAAACAAATATCACTTATCAAATTCTACTCTTACCTGGTTCCAAAGCTACTTAACTGACAAGGTACCAAGCTGTGAAATAGGAAAATTCTCTCGCTCCTCAGCTGCCCATAACTACCCACAGGGTTCTATTTTAGGACCACTACTATTCACAATCTTCACAAATGACCTCCATACTTCCACACAGCATGCATCTATCATTCAGTATGCAGATGAAACTACCGTAATATGTGCTGCACAAAACATTCCCATCCTCCTGCAAACAACTCAACTAGCATTCTCTGACGTTGAAAACACCTCACCAAAGCCCAACTTATCCTCTTCCAAAGAAAACTCAGCTTATGATTATAACCAGTTCTAACAAAAACACTGAAAACAGTCAGCTTACTATCTACTCCACAAATGCTACTCCAATCGCTCCAATGGCACAGGCTAAAGCTATTGGGAATAACCATAGACTCCCACCTAAATTTTGATAGTCATCTCAACTTAACTATTAAAAAAGTACATCCTAAACTGGGATCACTGTACCGTATCAAACCATTTCTTACCAACATCACAGGATCAGCCATTGCTCACTCCCAACTTCTATCCACCGTACTCTATGTAACTGCCATTCTGACTAATCTCAACAAAACTGAACTAATCAAAATGGAAGCCTGCTATAATAGAATTGCCCGCTTTGCTGCAAATTGCTGATATAGAACTCCTCACTGTACTGCTTTGAGACAGCTCCTCTGGCTTGAACTGCCCAACCTCCAAACCTACAATCAGCTCTGTCACTGTCATTCTATCTGTTACCTCCCCAATAAGTGACCTGCCCTCAGAAACCTAGTACAACATCACTCAGCCAAAAGGCCTCTTAGATCATCAAGCAAACTACTACTAGAAATCACCAACAGCTACAATAGCTTTGGAGAGACACTATATAGTAGTTCAGTGGCTAAAAAATGGAACTCTCTCCCTACTAGCGTACAAAACACATTGTCCAAAGCCTCCTTTAAAAACCTCATTAGGCAACATCTCAAGCAAAGTTGGCAGTGCCATGATTTCTCCCCAGGCTAGTGAAAGTGGATAAGGTATACATACTAAATCTAGAGTACTTGATAATAGTTTTCACTCTTACTCACAAACACTGGCCAGTGTACAATGTATGTACTGTGCCTGTGTACTATGTATGTATTCTACCTATGTTCCAAATTTCAGCTGTACACCACAAATCTATTAATTACCTTTATTTTTAAATTAATATTGTCTTGTTTGTTCTCTCCGCTGTAACAGGTGATGTGCTGCATACCACTGTAAAAACATTTCTGTTGTAATTTGTGTGTATACTTGATCATGTCTAAGTATCTAAATGTATCTGTAATTTTTCTATGTGGAGCTTTACTCCCTGGGCCTCTGCTCAAAAAAGGCCTTTTCAGCTCAGACAGACACCCCCGGTTAACAAATGTAAAAATAAAAAAAAAATATTATCCCCATAGGACAGATGCTGAAGACCTTGGATTTTCCTTTTGAGTAACCTTTCTCCAATTGCTGCTGCTGCTTAGAAAGGTACATACCAAAAGGGGTATTGTACTCCGTTATTGGCCTGATAAGGGAAGAGGACAAGGGAGGTTATAACTTCTTTTCTTCTGGAGGCAATGCCCTTACTTATGAGATGAGCAATACTAGAATTATAGATTCATAGCTTCATAGATTAGTACTAGGCTAACTGCCCTTGCTAACCATTTTAAGCCTAGCCAATTATCCCTTGCGAGATTCAAACCCTGTACCTTATGTTTGTAAGGCAAACACCTTAACAATTAGGCCACCCTCCCCACTATAAACAAGCTTAGACTACATGCATACAAATTGCAAGTATGTTTTTCTCCACAAATCAGAAAGTCAACACAATAACCCATTAAACATAGATGACATCAAAGCTGGCTTTCTACCACAGAAATATAATGCCCAAATGACCCCATATCAATTAGCAGACTGGGAAGCTGGAGGAATGGGGTGGGTGAGACACTAGGGTTAAGTTGGCGCATTCTGACAGCAGCGATGGTTGCAGTGGCTCCTCCCCCAGTAATGGAGCGGTAGAGGCCATTCCCCCAAAGAACAGGCTATGCAGGGAGGGAGGGCAGGCATGTGCAGACCCATTCAGCCATGCCTGAACCCACTGCCCTAGTTGTCCCTTTGGTTGAATGTGCTATAAGCCTCATGAGGGAGTTAGAAATAGATTCCAGGGTGGCAAGCTGAAAGGCTACCTTATCTTGTACCTCAGACACAGCTCTTGCGAGGGTATCTGAGAGCTCCTTGAGCAGATCCCTCTGAAGTCTAGTAAAATGTGCCAAGAAGTTAAATGACTGCAAAGCAAAGGTCGAAGAAGCATAGACCGGATTCCCAAATCTGTCCATCGTCCTAGACTTGCGGTTAGGGGGATGCACAGTGGAACTTTCCTCTTCTAATTCCTTCTTGGTGGCCACCGCCACCACCATGGCATCTACCACTAGACCTTTGGCCCACTGTGGATGGTCTTCTGGAGTGAAACAATTTTTGCTGGTCTCCTGGGAACTGTTCTATGGAGTCCGGGGCTTCCACACCCACTGGGTGATCAGTTTAATAAGATAGTCAGCCAAGCAGGGTCACCCAAGAGGTAGAGGACAAGTACCAAAGCCTTGGAAGTACACATACTCCTCGGAGGATGGGTCTTGGGACTTCCAGCTACCCCTCTGTTTTACTATTTCAAGAATGTCTCCAAAGGAGACATCTTCAGGGGGTGACCTGGAGGAACCCTCCCCAAAGTCCGTGTCTTTGCCCTTCTTATCACTGTGGAGACATGATAGTCAAAGGTAACCGTGCTGTCAACCGGTGTGTACAGCTGTCTTACCACTGAGTGCATACTTAAGGTGTTGTTATTGATTTGGTAGTTAACAGGAACAACTCCTTTACCAAAAGGAATGATGATACATTTTTTGCATTGAATTTAAGGCCATGACTTTGGCACCAAGCATTTGTTTGCGTAAGACCCTCTTGTAGGATGTTGGCATCATTTGCAGATTCTATGACCACTTCCAGTTTGCAGTCATCTGCAAACTTTGTCAGCCACAGACCTTTATTTTTTGCTTGCACTTCGGAGAAATAGATTCCAAACAGTAGAGGTCCCAGGACTCTGATCCCTGTGGAACACCACTGGTTAGAGATCTGCTGTTGAAGGTGGATTCCCCTATTTTGACTATATGAGTTATATCAGTAAGTCAGTTAGTGATCCATCTAACAATATAAGGGTTGATGCCTAGTTGGGTGAGTTCAATGATGCCTGAGTGGGGGATAGTGTCTAACACCTTGGCTAAGTCCAGGTAGGCTGTATGCACAGATTTCCCCTCATCCAGGGCTTTGGTGACTGTCTCAAAGAAGTCCACCAGGTTTAATAGGCATGATCTCCCTTTGACAAATCCAAACTGAATAGGGTCAAATCCACGATCTTGCATATAAGGATAGTCCGGCTAATAGGTCTGTAGTTCCCAAGGTTAGTATAAGCACCACCTTTGTGCAAGGGAATAACGGTAGCTGCTTTCCATTTGGCTGGTACGAAGCCTGTGCTTAGACTATGATTGAAAAGAGTACCCAATGGTGTAGCTAATTTATGTTGGATCCCATGCAGGATGAAGCCTGGGATGTTATTAGGTCCGATAGATGCTTTGTTTTTTGGCCTTAGAGAGGGCATTTACAACCTGCTCTTTAGAGATGCAAGGTAGGGGACAGGTGGTAGGGATGTCATGTGGTACATGTGGTTGGGACAGGGCTGTGAAGCTTTCACAGAACCTGTCGACCAACAGGTTAGCTATGTCCACAGGCTCACTATATGGGGTGTCATTAACTACCAGTTCTCCACAAATATGGGCCTTTCCTTTTGGCTTACTGATGTTACTGTAGAATGCCTTGTGGTTGTCCTTTGATGAGGAAGCTAATTTGGACTAGTACTTTTCTTTGGAGGACTTCACAAGAAGTCTTGTTTGTTTAAGCTGAGGTGGGAGTGTTTTCAGTTTAACAAGGCTCCCTCTCTCTCTTACTCTTAGACAGCAATTTTTTTCTCTTATTGCAAAGTTTGCTAAGGGCTGTTGTCCACCAGGCAGGTTTGCTCTTCCATGAGGAGCTTGTTTTGGTCCTATCAGGTACAGCCGAGTCAATGCAGCTATACAGGTGTTTGTGTAAAGCATTGGTGTAGAGCACAACATAGTTACCAGTTCCATCTGAGCAAGAAGGTGCAGTGAAGCTATTTATACCATCCCGTAAGGGGTTATTATCTGCTTTGGAGAAGTTTTTTGGTTTAGGTTTTGCTGGGGGGTGGCGGTGGTTAGGTGTGATAGTTACTTCGAATGAGACCAATTTGTGGTCAGATCTCACCAGGGAGGACCTTACAGTGGGGGTGATACAGTGGTCTCACATATTGGCAAGCACCAAATTCAGCATATTGGCACCCCTTGAGGGGGTGTCAACCAGCTGGTCCAGGGCATTGGATTTTACAAAGTCGAGGAACCTTGGGCAAGTGAGTTTGAGCACATGTAATTTACCCAGTCAATGGATGGGTAAAGTTGCCCAAAACTGTGGTGTTTGTATGTATCTTGATAGACTCAAGTAGTTCCAAATAGGCAGAGTAGGTGTTATGATTCATGGAGGAGGTTCTATAGCTGACAATGACTTGAATAGGTGTCCTACCAACAGTAAACTGCACCTGAAGTGTCTCTAGGGAATTATACTGTTTAACCAATCTGGAGATGTATTTATCTGTAATGAATATTGATACATCGCCTCCTTTAGATTTCACACCTTCAGTTTAAGGTCTAAATGTGTGGAAGGAGTTGTAACCCAGTATGGCTGAGGTGCTCTCCACAGCCTTGAACCAGGTCTTCATGACTGCACAAATGTCTGTGTCTTCCAAGGTGAGGACAGCTTCCAGTGAGTGCAGTTTTGTGTTGAGACTCCTAGCATTTAACAGCATAACCTTGAGGTTGTTTTTACATGGAGTTTTTACATTCAGAATTTTATCCTTTAGACACTGCCTAAAAAGGCACTATGGGGATGGCAAGAGCCTTAGCCAGTAGCTCAAATCCCAGGGGTGACAGATGAAGACCATCACTAGCAAAGCGTCAAGGTGTGTCGATCATGTCATCATCTCAGGCTGACAATTATTGAACTCAGTCATTTTCTGGTGGTGCTGCGGTAGCGTTGTCACCTCTCAGTAAGACGCTGTCCGGTTTGATTCTCAGCTACACCGTCTTCTGCTTGGAGACATGCGTGAATGGGTGTACCTTCGCTGAAGGTTGTGCGTCAGGCCTGGCAAGCCGGTACGTAAAAATCAACTGCCAATCATTAGCGGACCGGAGTTCCGCTGTGGCGACCCCTAACCGGGAAAAGCCGAAAGACACAAAAATTGAGTAATCATCCTAGGTGAAAGTAAAATGCTGCTTAAGGCTAGGGTCATACCTGCCTGAGACACACAGTCCAAGAGCTCAGTCATGTCTTTCTTCATATAGTCCAGAGAAATAGATCTCAAGTTGTTCTCACCAGTATGGACTATGATGGAATCATAACAATACCTGTTGTTGAAAGACGAGTGCGTGTGTGATATGGTGAATCCTGGCACCTGACAGACAGCTGACTGTGACCTTTTCTGCATCCAGCCTGGTGAGAGGGACATCAGTGTGTCTCACAATGGAATCACCTATGACTAATATGTTTGATTTTGTATTTGGACTTAAGGGTTTGACGACACTGATGCATGAGCTGTTATGGTTAGTGCGTTCTGCCGAAGAAGTATTATGTGTAGCGTGCTTGTGTTTGGGTGGTTTCTGGTGTTTAGGTATGTTTCTGGTGAGGACCTCCACATATGTAGGTATGTGTGATGTGCATTTGGATGGAAGTAAGAGATGAGGTGTACATGCTGGCAACCCGCTCATTGATATATGTACTGACTGGTGTGTGAGAGAGCATGAATTCAAGGTTCTTAATATAGTTGCATCTCTCACCCATTGCGTTTGTGTGGACTAGAAGCAGAGGATTGTCTGTGAACATGAGGCAGTTGCTACACTGCCTCAGGAAGCCCATGTCAACCAAACTGGCTGGAAAAACTGTGGGAAATGTGTCCATCCATAGTGATAGGTAAATTTATATGATCAGGAAAAGAGGTCAAACTTAGGAGTGGCTAGTGGATGAGAGGTGTATTGGTACCTCTGCGGCTACGCTTAGTGTTTCACTTGACAGTAGAGCAGAGAGTGAGAGACCTCAGGAAGACCACAAGCAAAGTGCTGAGTGAAAATTTAACAAACAAAATGCTTCCGTCTGTAACCTCCAACAGTAACCAGAGCTACACAGTAGTGCACGATGGAGTGCTGCAAGCAAACAAGTGCAAACGCGAGGCTTAAAATACCAGTTTTAACTCAATCTAGCCAATAAGAACACTATCGCTGAGCTCTAGTCCAATCACTCTCAGTTGGATGGGACCCAGACAGCACTCTCCTCAAACAAGGGTGCAGAAGGGCCTTCACCACCAAAGGTGGCTTGAAGTTGATGCTCAGATGTTACAAAACAGACAAAAAACAGACCCTGAAATAGCGTACTTGGAACTGGACAGTGCTACAGCTGAACTCGTACATTGTACAGTAAACTGTGACAAAAAGTAGCTCAGCCAATTCAGACAGACAGTGGAATACAAATACATGTTAAAAGTATAATATTAGAGCAAAAACAGGCACTTATAGTTAGTTGGAAGCAACAGATGCCTTAGATATTTCAGTATCTCAGTGAAGAGCTGGTTTTAGTGCTCAAGTGATATCAAGCAGTCTAGATTCAGTGAGTCTGAATCTAGCCTCTGCTATAAAATGCAGAAGTGATAGAAATTCAAACTGCATAAAATCACAGTCACAACAGCAGAAAGCAGTTTAAATAATGCAACAATTCCCAGCATAGAAGGGTGTAGGTCACACTCTCCCACTGCAAGAGTGTAGACCACAAATTCTCCTAATGTAAAGTAACTGGTTTGGAACCTAAATGCTTACACCAGAGTAAAGACACTTAGTAACAGGCACAGTAAGTCTTTACCAGCGATTCCCAGCTTAGAAAGGTGTAGGCCACACTGTCCCATGACAAGAGTCCAGACCATAATCCTCCTAACTTAAGTAATTAGTTTGGAGCCCAGGTGCTTAAACCAGAACTAAGACACTTTCCGAATGGCAGACACAAAAAGCCTTCAGCCAGCAATTCCCAGCCTAGAAGGATGTAGGCTATACTCTTCTGTCACAATAGCCTAGACCACAGCCCTCCCAGTATAGAGTAACTGGTTTGTACACCAAGTGCTAAAACCAGAACTAAGACACTTACAGAATAACAGACACTATGAGCCTTCAACCAGGAATGCCCAGCTGAGAAGGGTGTAGGCTATACTCTCCTGCCACAAGAGTCTAGACCACAAATATTCCTAATGTAGAGTAATTGGTTTGGAACCCAAGTGCTTGTAGTGGAGCAAACACTTTGAACAACAAGGACAGTAGGCCAGCACCTAGCAATTCCCAGCCCAGAAGGGCAGAGGCTACCCTCTCCTCCCACAAGAGTGCAGACTGCAAACCTTCTTAATGTAAAATAACTGGCCTGAAACCCAAGTCCTTTACCCAAAACTAAGACACTTGGAGCAACAATTAAAATTTAATCAGGTTACTAACTAGCAGTAATAAATGCAGCAGAAAACATGCATTTGAACATTTTAACAACAAGCAGTAAAAGTAAAGTAAACTAATAAAATAGGAAGACACAAAAAAAACAGTAAATACAGCTGTATAAAGTGGAATTTATTTTCAGTCTTTTAGAGGAGAGCAAACCAGCAGTGCAAGTTTATAATGCCTTCCCCACACAATTAGGCCAGCTACTTCACAGGCAGGGACTAAAGTTGGAGGTGTCTCTAGTTGCATCAAAAATAAATATACTTCAAAGATTGTCAAACAGGACAATGCACTTGAACAGATCCATGTTCAAATAACTATAGGCAAAATCCAGTGCCACTTCCTTGCAAGCTATAGGCCCTCCTCTGTGACCCAGGAAATCCATACCATGTATTTAAACTTATTGGAAACACTAACCATTCAAACCAATATCATGTTCATATTAACTGGGAATCCTGTACAACACCAAATGTGCATGTACAGAGACTCCTGGATTTTGTTAACTCAAACTCCATGGACCAGACAGTCAGTACACCAATCAAGGTGCAATTGTACTGGATCTGATCCTCACTAATATGGGAGAGTGCTGCACACCCCCTACTGTTATGCCTTCCCTGGTAAGATCACACCACAAAATGGTCTCCTTTGATGTAAAAACAAAATCGGGACACCCAGCTAAACCTGGAATATTCAGGAACTGTTCTAAGGCTAACCTCCTTCTACTAAATGAGAACCTGGCAAAATTTCAAGCCTCCATAAACCCTGAGAACATTGCTAGCTATGCAGAACTGTTCACAGAAATCCTGTACAAGTATGTTAATAGCTGCATAGAGGCAGCTGTTCCCAGCAGGAAGAAGTACAGAACTAACTCAAAAAACAAGCCACCCTGGTGGAATCACAAAAGCAATAGGTTGTATAACAGGAGGAAGAAAATCGTGGCAAAAATTAGGAGGTACAGCACCCAACAGGATAAAAGCACTCTCATCAAACTAAACAAACAACTCAGAGGACAATTAGTCTACCAAAGCCAAATTTGAGGCAAGTTTGACCTCCCAGGACAAGGACAACCACAAAGTATTCTTTAGCTATGTCTGCAGCTTCAAATGCAGTACACAGTTGTGTACAGAACTCATTATAAATGGAGCCATCTATACTGAGACAGAAGATATGGCAAACCTCCTGGGTAATAAATTCAGCTCCAACTTAACCCCTCTCTCCCCCTCAGCCTTCCCTCAGGAAATGTCATCAAATATAACTCCCCCTACTACCACTAGGGAACAGGTCCTTAATACTCTCTCTAAGACCAAGAACACTGCATCAGTGGACACAGGATGCCTTCTGAGTAGCATGAAACATGATATATTATGGCCTCTGGAATTACTGTTTTACTGTAGTCTCCAAACAGACATTGTGCCTTATAAATGGTGAAAGGCAACAGTCGTCCCTTTGCACAAAGGTGGGACATTTACAGACCCTGGAAACTACAGACCCAGAAGTCTCGCCAGTCTTATATGTAAAGCTATGGAAAGAATTATCTTGGAGATGGTCAGTAGAGATATAGTAAACCTCCAGACACTGGACCCAACCCAATTTGGTTTCAGCAAGGGCAGATCATGCATACTTAACCTGGTGGACTTCTTTGACAAGGTCACCAAAGCAATGGATGAGGGCAGAATCATTCAGACTGCCTACCTTGACCTGGCCAATGCATTTGACACAATACCCCAATCGGGCACTGTTGACAAACTCAAGATGTTAGGTACAAACCCATATGTCACCCGGTGGATAGCCACCTGGCTCACAGACAGGACCCAGGAAGTTAGAATTGGGGAGTCCATCTCTACAAAGAGGCCAGTCACAAGTGGAGTCCCTCAGGGATCAGTCCTTGGACAGTTGCTTTTTGGCATTTACTTCTCAGAAGTCAAGGCCAATGTCACTGGTCTCTGGCTGACTAAATTTGCAGATGACTGCAAATTAGGAGCTGTCATTGAATCTCACACTGACACAAATGTTCTCCAGGAGCGGCTGACACAGAGCCATGGGCTTAAACTAAATGCCAAGAAATGCATAATAGTATCCTTTGGGAAGTCATCTAAGCCCAGTAACTGTCATATTGACAACACACCCCTTAGAAGTGACCCAGTAATCAGGGACTTAGGGGCATACACAGATAATAATCTAGCCTTTGACCATCGCATGTCTACAGTGGTGAAGAAATCATTCTATGCTGTGCAACTTATAAACAAAGTTATGGCATCTAAGTCCAAGGAGGTCACTGTTCCACTGTATTCAGTATTAATCAGACCTGTCATTAAGTACAATTCTTCCTTTGGTATGTACCTAACCAGGCAGGTCCAACAATTGGAACGTCCACAGAGGTTCCTCACTAAAAGAATACAGGGCATAAGTAAAATGTCATATGCAGACTGCCTCAAGGCCCTATCCCTGTATTCTGTCTCCTACAGGCTTTTGAGGGGAGATCTATACCTGGCAATACAGGACATTGTCAGACCCCACTCTGATGGACCTCCTTCATATCCACAAAACAAACAGCACCAGAATTACTCATTCTAAAGACTTAAACCTGGTCTGTGATATAAATAGGACCTATTGGACAGATAGGTATGTATCCCAGAGACTACCCCGTCTGTGGAACAGGCTCCCCATCCATGTGAAGCAGAGTTCCTCCCTAACCCATTTCAAGTGCAGCTTGGACAATTGGATGTGAAACTGGAAATTCATCCTTGGTTTGGCACCTGTGTCTCTAATGGACACAGGTAACCTGTGAATGGTTCATATCCCAGGCCCATGCTTATACTTAT